>NW_026284733.1:40000-45000 GCF_023373465.1 Oncorhynchus keta | reverse complement strand
GTACTGGTTAAAACCTGGAGAGACACAATGTACTAGTTAAACCTGGAGAGACACAATGTACTAGTTAAACCTGGAGAGACACAATGTACTGGTTAAAACCTGGAGAGACACAATGTACTAGTTAAACCTGGAGAGACACAATGTACTAGTTAAACCTGGAGAGACACAATGTACTAGTTAAACCTGGAGAGACACAATGTACTAGTTAAACCTGGAGAGAGAGACACAATGTACTAGTTAAACCTGGAGAGACACAATGTACTGGTTAAACCTGGAGAGACACAATGTACTGGTTAAAACCTGAGACTAGTTAAACCTGGAGAGACACAATGTACTGGTTAAACCTGGAGAGACACAATGTACTGGTTAAACCTGGAGAGACACAATGTACTGGTTAAACCTGGAGAGAGACAATGTACTGGTTAAAACCTGGAGAGACACAATGTACTGGTTAAACCTGGAGAGACACAATGTACTGGTTAAACCTGGAGAGACACAATGTACTGGTTAAACCTGGAGAGACACAATGTACTGGTTAAACCTGGAGAGACACAATGTACTGGTTAAAACCTGGAGAGACACAATGTACTGGTTAAAACCTGGAGAGACACAATGTACTGGTTAAACCTGGAGAGACACAATGTACTAGTTAAACCTGGAGAGACAATGTACTAGTTAAACCTGGAGAGACACAATGTACTAGTTAAACCTGGAGAGACACAATGTACTAGTTAAACCTGGAGAGACACAATGTACTGGTTAAACCTGGAGAGACACAATGTACTGGTTAAACCTGAGAGAGAGAGAGGTAGAGAGAGAAACCGAGAGAGAGAGAGGTAGAGAGAGAAACCGAGAGAGAGAGAGAGGTAGAGAGAGAAACCGAGAGAGAGAGAGAGAGAGGTAGAGAGAGAAACAGAGAGAGAGGTAGAGAGAGAAACAGAGAGAAACAGAGTGAGAGAGAAACAGAGTGAGAGAGAAACAGAGAGAAACAGAGTGAGAGAGAAACAGAGAGAAACAGAGTGAGAGAAACAGAGAGAAACAGAGTGAGAGAGCGTGTGTGTGAACGTGTGTACATTTGTTACACGTGTGTGTATCCGGTACTCACTTGGAGGGGTTGGTGTAGGGCAGGGAGATGGCGAACACACTGACGTACTGCTCTGCTACAAAGTAAGCATAGAGATGTGGCAGCCGCACCAGAGCTACACCACACACACACACACACACACAGTTAGCATGACATAATCTAACCTTGCCATGTGGCACCATCATCAACAGGTAAGGATGTAATGGGGTCACTGAACTCTACAACTGAACCATCTTCCCTGTAAAGACACTAAAGTATATAACATGACTGTGTGAGGTATATTAGGTGTGTTTCATATGTAAACATCATCTAACATGAACTAGGAAGTGAAATACAAAGAATCATTCACACATTCATTGGCTGATCTAGCTTCCTGTATAAACAGATCCTGTTCTCTGATTGGCTTCCATCTATCAGGGCGTGTAAACTAAGGTGTGTTCTCACTGGACAGGAATTCCAGCATGGGCGACGCCATGGCGACGGTTGCCGAGATGTGAGTCAGCTTGACGATGAGTGCGGGGAGGAGTTTAATCATGATGTCAGGCATCTCCACGGTGCACATTGTCAGGGCAACCACACACTGCTTGGCACAGCGGTATATCAGCCCTGCTTCCAGACACTGAACCAACTCCCTCTGAGAGATGAAGGTGGAAAGACAGAAGAGAACAACGATGATGTTATTTATGATCAGATATTGAGATGAAACTCTCAAAAAGGCACAAGCTGTTTTTACCTGAGGATTATGGTCACTTGCCCAAATGTTTTATTTTCTACTTAGGCCTACAGTCGCAGATGCCATCAATGGAATTGTCTTTCACTCAAACATGGGGTCACTTTTTACCAGCCATAGTATCTAGTGATTTAAAACATGTTTAGCAACCTAAAAAAGCTACATTGAATAGACCAAGAAAACTCATCAACGTGCTAACGTCTCTCACAGAAAACTCATCAACATGCTAACGTCTCCATCACAGAAAACTCATCAACGTGCTAACGTCTCTATCACAGAAAACTCATCAACGTGCTAACGTCTCTATCACAGAAAACTCATCAACATGCTAACGTCTCCATCACAGAAAACTCATCAACATGCTAACGTCTCCATCACAGAAAACTCATCAACATGCTAACGTCTCTATCACAGAAAACTCATCAACATGCTAACGTCTCCATCACAGAAAACTCATCAACATGCTAACGTCTCCATCACAGAAAACTCATCAACATGCTAACGTCTCCATCACAGAAAACTCATCAACATGCTAACGTCTCTATCACAGAAAACTCATCAACGTGCTAACGTCTCTATCACAGAAAACTCATCAACGTGCTAACGTCTCTATCACAGAAAACTCATCAACGTGCTAACGTCTCTATCACAGAAAACTCATCAACGTGCTAACGTCTCTATCACAGAAACGTGCTAACGTCTCTATCACAGAAAACTCATCAACGTGCTAACGTCTCCATCACAGAAAACTCATCAACATGCTAACGTCTCCATCACAGAAAACTCATCAACATGCTAACGTCTCCATCACAGAAAACTCATCAACGTGCTAACGTCTCCATCACAGAAAACTCATCAACATGCTAACGTCTCCATCACAGAAAACTCATCAACGTGCTAACGTCTCCATCACAGAAAACTCATCAACATGCTAACGTCTCCATCACAGAAAACTCATCAACATGCTAACGTCTCCATCACAGAAAACTCATCAACGTGCTAACGTCTCCATCACAGAAAACTCATCAACATGCTAACGTCTCTATCACAGAAAACTCATCTACGAAAAAACTCATCAACGTGCTAACGTCTCTATCACAGAAAACTCATCAACGTGCTAACGTCTCTATCAACGTGCTAACGTCTCCATCAAAAAACTCATCAACGTGCTACATGAAAACTCAACGTGTCAACGTCTCAATCACAGAAAACTCATCAACGTGCTCTCCACAGAAAACTCACTCTAACGTCAATCATGCTCAACGTCTCTATCACAGAAAACTCATGAACATGCTAACGTCTCTATCACAGAAAACTCATGAACACGCTAACGTCTCTATCTAACACGCTAACGTCTCTATCACAGAAAACTCATGAAAAACTCTATCACAGAAAAACTCAAACACGCTAACGTCTCTATCACAGAAAACTCATGAACACGCTAACGTCTCTATCACAGAAAACTCATGAACACGCTAACGTCTCTATCACAGAAAACTCATGAACATGCTAACGTCTCTATCACAGAAAACTCATGAACACGCTAACGTCTCTATCACAGAAAACTCATGAACATGCTAACGTCTCCATCACAGAAAACTCATGAACGTGCTAACGTCTCTATCACAGAAAACTCATCACAGAAAACATGCTAACGTCTCCATCACAGAAAACTCATCTCCATCACAGAAAACTCATCAACATGCTAACGTCTCCATCACAGAAAACTCATCAGAACGTCTCTAACTCATGAACATCACAGAAAACTCTAACGTGCTAACGTCTCTATCACAGAAAACTCATCAACGTGCTAACGTCTCTATCACAGTCAACGTGCTAACGTCAGACAGAAAACTCAGAGACAGTTAACAGCAACATGGAATCACAGAAAACTCATGAACATGCTAACGCCTCTTCTAACGTCCCTTTAACGTGAACGTCAATCACAGAAAACTTGCTAACGTCTGGCAACATGCTAACGATCACAGAAAACTCATGAACATGCTAACGTCTCATCACAGAAAACTCATGAACATGCTTCAATGTCACAGAAAACAATGAACATGCTAAGGCCTCAGCATTTATTCCCTCAATGTTGAGACAGTTAACAGCAGGAGAGAGATGACATTCTTCCTTAACCAAGTTACCTGCAACTGGCAGGTTCAATGTGTCAATGTTTCAATGTGTCAATGTTTCAATGTGTCAATGTGTCAATGTTTCAATGTTTCAATGTTTCAATGTTTCAATGTTTCAATGTTTCAATGTGTTAATGTGTTAATGTGTTAATGTGTTGCCGTCTGTTCGTGAACTTAAACTTGGTGGGCAGGCTTTTGTTCAAAATGTAACTAAGACTAATGCTTCTAATGAAAATATGCTCTTCGCCTTTATCAAAACAATGTTTTCGATGCCTATTTCAGAGTGTGTGTGTGTGTGTTTTTGTATGTGTACCTGTCTGGCCTGTTCTAGGTAGTTGTGGTATGATGTGATAGCAGTGAGAACAGGTACTACAGCCAGCTGGACATCAGTACGACTGAAACCATCTGGAGTCTTCTTCAGACGCTCTGAGATAAGACGGTCTGTCACCTAGACAGGCAGAGAGACAGACAGACAGCAACAGAGAGACAGTGACAGAGAGACAGACAGAGAGAGCGATAGACAGAGAGCGAGAGAGAGAGAGACAGACAGACAGCAACAGAGAGACAGACAGAGAGAGCGATAGACAGAGAGCGAGAGAGAGAGAGACAGACAGACAGCAACAGAGAGACAGTGACAGAGAGACAGACAGAGAGCGATAGACAGAGAGCGAGAGAGAGAGAGACAGAGACAGACAGCGACAGAGAGACAGTGACAGAGAGACAGACAGAGAGACAGTGACAGAGAGACAGACAGAGAGAGATAGACAGAGAGACAGAGAGCGAGAGAACAGAGAGCGAGAGAGCGAGAGACAGAGAGAACAGAGAGACAGCAGAGAGACAGCGAGAGACAGAGAGCGAGAGAGAGAGACAGACAGACAGCGACAGAGAGACAGTGAGAGAGACAGACAGAGAGACACAGAGAGACAGAGAGACAGAGAGACAGAGCGAGAGAGAGAGACAGCACAGACAGAGAGCAAGAGAGAGAGAGGCAGCGACAGAGAGCGAGAACAAGAGAGAGAGACAGCGACAGAGAGAGAGAGAGAGACAGAGA
>NW_026284733.1:15000-27500 GCF_023373465.1 Oncorhynchus keta | reverse complement strand
GTGTCTCCTACCCTCCAGGAGGCTGGTGAAGTGGTGTGTGTGTGTCTCCTACCCTCCAGGAGGCTGGTGAAGTGGTGTGTGTGTGTGTGTCTCCTACCCTCCAGGAGGCTGGTGAAGTGGTGTGTGTGTGTGTCCCTACCCTCCAGGAGGCTGGTGAAGTGGTGTGTGGAGGCTGTGTGTCTCCTACCCTCCAGGAGGCTGGTGAAGTGGTGTGTGTGTGTCTCCTACCCTCCCAGGAGGCTGGTGAAGTGGTGTGTGTGTCCCTACCCTCCAGGAGGCTGGTGAAGTGGTGTGTGTGTCTCCTACCCTCCAGGAGGCTGGTGAAGTGGTGTGTGTGTCTCCTACCCTCCAGGAGGCTGGTGAAGTGTGTGTGTGTGTCAGGAGGCTGGTGAAGTGGTGTGTGTGTGTCTCCTACCCTCCAGGAGGCTGGTGAAGTGGTGTGTGTGTGTGTGTCTCCTACCCTCCAGGAGGCTGGTGAAGTGGTGTGTGTGTCTCCTACCTCCTCCAGGAGGCTGGTGAAGTGGTGTGTGTGTGTCTCCTACCCTCCAGGAGGCTGGTGAAGTGGTGTGTGTGTGTGTCTCCTACCCTCCAGGAGGCTGGTGAAGTGGTGTGTGTGTGTCTCCTACCTCCAGGAGGCTGGTGAAGTGGTGTGTGTGTGTCTCCTACCTCCAGGAGGCTGGTGAAGTGGTGTGTGTGTGTCCTCTACCCTCCAGGAGGCTGGTGAAGTGGTGTGTGTGTGTGTCTCCTACCCTCCAGGAGGCTGGTGAAGTGGTGTGTGTGTGTCTCCTACCCTCCAGGAGGCTGGTGAAGTGGTGTGTGTGTGTGTCTCCTACCCTCCAGGAGGCTGGTGAAGTGGTGTGTGTGTGTGTGTCTCCTACCCTCCAGGAGGCTGGTGAAGTGGTGTGTGTGTGGAGGCTGGTGAAGTGGTGTGTGTCTCCTACCCTCCAGGAGGCTGGTGAAGTGGTGTGTGTGGAGGCTGGTGTCTCCTACCCTCCAGGAGGCTGGTGAAGTGGTGTGTGTGTCTCCTACCCTCCAGGAGGCTGGTGAAGTGGTGTGTGTGTCTCCTACCCTCCAGGAGGCTGGTGAAGTGGTGTGTGTCTCCTCCTACCCTCCAGGAGGCTGGTGAAGTGGTGTGTGTCTCCTACCTCCAGGAGGCTGGTGAAGTGGTGTGTGTGTCCTCCCTCCAGGAGGCTGGTGAAGTGGTGTGTGTGTCTCCTCCCCTCCAGGAGGCTGGTGAAGTGGTGTGTGTGTCTCCTGTCCAGGAGGCTGGTGAAGTGGTGTGTGTGTCTCCTACCCTCCAGGAGGCTGGTGAAGTGGTGTGTGTGTGTGTCTCCTACCCTCCAGGAGGCTGGTGAAGTGGTGTGTGTGTGTGTGTGTCTCCTACCCTCCAGGAGGCTGGTGAAGTGGTGTGTGTGTGTGTCTCCTACCCTCCAGGAGGCTGGTGAAGTGGTGTGTGTGTGTGTGTGTCTCCTACCTCCAGGAGGCTGGTGAAGTGGTGTGTGTGTCTCCTACCTCCAGGAGGCTGGTGAAGTGGTGTGTGTGTCTCCTACCCTCCAGGAGGCTGGTGAAGTGGTGTGTGTGTGTGTCTCCTACCTCCAGGAGGCTGGTGAAGTGGTGTGTGTGTCTCCTACCCTCCAGGAGGCTGGTGAAGTGGTGTGTGTGTCTCCCTCCAGGAGGCTGGTGAAGTGGTGTGTGTGTCTCTGAAGTGGTACCCTCCAGGAGGCTGGTGAAGTGTGGTGTGTGTCTCCTACCCTCCAGGAGGCTGGTGAAGTGGTGTGTGTGTCTCCCTACCCTCCAGGAGGCTGGTGAAGTGGTGTGTGTGTCTCCTACCCTCCAGGAGGCCGGTGAAGTGGTGTGTGTGTCTCCCTACCTCCAGGAGGCCGGTGAAGTGGTGTGTGTGTCTCCTACCCTCCAGGAGGCTGGTGAAGTGGTGTGTGTGTCTCCAGGGCCGGTGAAGTGGTGTGTGTGTCCTCCAGGAGGCTGGTGAAGTGGTGTGTGTGTCTCCTACCCTCCAGGAGGCTGGTGAAGTGTGTGTGTGTCTCCTACCCTCCAGGAGGCTGGTGAAGTGGTGTGTGTGTCTCCTACCTCCAGGAGGCTGGTGAAGTGGTGTGTGTGTCTCCTACCCTCCAGGAGGCTGGTGAAGTGGTGTGTGTCCCTACCCTCCAGGAGGCTGGTGAAGTGGTGTGTCTCCTACCCTCCAGGAGGCTGGTGAAGTGGTGTGTCCAGGAGGCCGTGTGTGTGTGTCTCCTACCCTCCAGGAGGCTGGTGAAGTGGTGTGTGTGTGTGTGTGTCTCCTACCCTCCAGGAGGCTGGTGAAGTGGTGTGTGTGTGTCCCTACCCTCCAGGAGGCTGGTGAAGTGGTGTGTGTGTGTGTGTGTGTCTCCTACCCTCCAGGAGGCTGGTGAAGTGGTGTGTGTGTGTGTGTGTGTCTCCTACCCTCCAGGAGGCTGGTGAAGTGGTGTGTGTGTGTGTGTGTGTGTCTCCTACCCTCCAGGAGGCTGGTGAAGTGTGTGTGTGGAGGCTGGTGAAGTGGTGTGTGTGTCTCCTGTCCCCTCCAGGAGGCTGGTGAAGTGGTGTGTGTGTGTGTCTCCTACCCTCCAGGAGGCTGGTGAAGTGGTGTGTGTGTGTCTCCTACCCTCCAGGAGGCTGGTGAAGTGTGTGTGTGTGTGTGTGTGTCTCCTACCCTCCAGGAGGCTGGTGAAGTGGTGTGTGTGTGTGTGTGTCTCCTACCCTCCAGGAGGCTGGTGAAGTGGTGTGTGTGTGTGTGTGTGTCTCCTACCCTCCAGGAGGCTGGTGAAGTGGTGTGTGTGTGTGTGTCTCCTACCCTCCAGGAGGCTGGTGAAGTGGTGTGTGTGTGTGTGTGTGTGTCTCCTACCCTCCAGGAGGCTGGTGAAGTGGTGTGTGTGTGTGTCCAGGAGGCTGGTGAAGTGGTGTGTGTCTCCTACCCTCCAGGAGGCTGGTGAAGTGGTGTGTGTGTGTGTGTGTGTCTCCTACCCTCCAGGAGGCTGGTGAAGTGGTGTGTGTGTGTGTGTGTGTGTCTCCTACCCTCCAGGAGGCTGGTGAAGTGGTGTGTGTGTGTGTGTGTGTCTCCTACCCTCCAGGAGGCTGGTGAAGTGGTGTGTGTGTGTGTGTCTCTGCCCTCCAGGAGGCTGGTGAAGTGGTGTGTGTGTGTGTGTGTGTCTCCTACCCTCCAGGAGGCTGGTGAAGTGGTGTGTGTGTGTGTGTGTCTCCTACCCTCCAGGAGGCTGGTGAAGTGGTGTGTGTGTGTGTGTCTCCTACCCTCCAGGAGGCTGGTGAAGTGGTGTGTGTGTGTGTGTCTCCTACCCTCCAGGAGGCTGGTGAAGTGGTGTGTGTGTGTCTCCTACCCTCCAGGAGGCTGGTGAAGTGGTGTGTGTGTGTGTCTCCTACCCTCCAGGAGGCTGGTGAAGTGGTGTGTGTGTGTGTGTGTCTCCTACCCTCCAGGAGGCTGGTGAAGTGGTGTGTGTGTGTGTGTGTCTCCTACCCTCCAGGAGGCTGGTGAAGTGGTGTGTGTGTGTGTGTGTCTCTACCCTCCAGGAGGCTGGTGAAGTGGTGTGTGTGTGTGTGTGTCTCCTACCCTCCAGGAGGCTGGTGAAGTGGTGTGTGTGTGTCTCCTACCCTCCAGGAGGCTGGTGAAGGAGTGTGTGTGTGTGTGTGTCTCTACCCTCCAGGAGGCTGGTGAAGTGGTGTGTGTGTGTGTGTCTCCCCTCCAGGAGGCTGGTGAAGTGGTGTGTGTGTGTGTGTGTGTGTCTCCTACCCTCCAGGAGGCTGGTGAAGTGGTGTGTGTGTGTGTGTCTCCCTACCCTCCAGGAGGCTGGTGAAGTGGTGTGTGTGTGTGTGTGTCTCCTACCCTCCAGGAGGCTGGTGAAGTGGTGTGTGTGTGTCTCCTACCCTCCAGGAGGCTGGTGAAGTGGTGTGTGTGTGTGTGTGTCTCTCCTACCTCCAGGAGGCTGGTGAAGTGGTGTGTGTGTGTCTCCTACCTCCAGGAGGCTGGTGAAGTGGTGTGTGTGTGTGTGTCTCCTACCTCCAGGAGGCTGGTGAAGTGGTGTGTGTGTGTGTGTCTCCTACCCTCCAGGAGGCTGGTGAAGTGGTGTGTGTGTGTGTGTGTCTCCTACCCTCCAGGAGGCTGGTGAAGTGGTGTGTGTGTGTGTGTGTCTCCTACCCTCCAGGAGGCTGGTGAAGTGGTGTGTGTGTGTCCAGGAGGCTGGTGTGGTCCTACCCTCCAGGAGGCTGGTGAAGTGGTGTGTGTGTGTGTGTGTCTCCTACCCTCCAGGAGGCTGGTGAAGTGGTGTGTGTGTGTGTGTGTGTGTCTCCTACCCTCCAGGAGGCTGGTGAAGTGGTGTGTGTGTGTGTGTCTCCTACCCTCCAGGAGGCTGGTGAAGTGGTGTGTGTGTGTGTGTGTGGTCCTCCCTCCAGGAGGCTGGTGAAGTGGTGTGTGTGTGTGTGTCTCCTACCCTCCAGGAGGCTGGTGAAGTGGTGTGTGTGTGTGTGTGTCTCCTACCCTCCAGGAGGCTGGTGAAGTGGTGTGTGTGTGTGTGTGTCTCCTACCCTCCAGGAGGCTGGTGAAGTGGTGTGTGTGTGTGTGTGTGTGTCTCCTACCCTCCAGGAGGCTGGTGAAGTGGTGTGTGTGTGTGTGTGTCTCCTACCCTCCAGGAGGCTGGTGAAGTGGTGTGTGTGTGTGTGTGTCTCCTACCCTCCAGGAGGCTGGTGAAGTGGTGTGTGTGTGTGTGTGTCTCCTACCCTCCAGGAGGCTGGTGAAGTGGTGTGTGTGTGTGTGTGTGTGTCTCCTACCCTCCAGGAGGCTGGTGAAGTGGTGTGTGTGTGTGTGTGTCCCTACCCTCCAGGAGGCTGGTGAAGTGGTGTGTGTGTGTGTGGAGGCTGGTGAAGTGGTGTGTGTGTGTGTCTCCCTACCCTCCAGGAGGCTGGTGAAGTGGTGTGTGTGTGTGTCTCCTACCCTCCAGGAGGCTGGTGAAGTGGTGTGTGTGTGTGTGTGTGTGTCTCCTACCCTCCAGGAGGCTGGTGAAGTGGTGTGTGTGTGTGTGTGTGTCTCCGACCCTCCAGGAGGCTGGTGAAGTGGTGTGTGTGTGTGTGTGTCTCCTACCCTCCAGGAGGCTGGTGAAGTGGTGTGTGTGTGTGTGTGTGTGTCTCCTACCCTCCAGGAGGCTGGTGAAGTGGTGTGTGTGTGTCTCACCCTCCAGGAGGCTGGTGAAGTGGTGTGTGGTGAAGTGGTGTGTTGTGTGTGTGTCTCCTACCCTCCAGGAGGCTGGTGAAGTGTGTGTGTGTGTGTGTCTCCTACCCTCCAGGAGGCTGGTGAAGTGGTGTGTGTGTGTGTGTGTGTCTCCTGCCCTCCAGGAGGCTGGTGAAGTGGTGTGTGTGTGTGTCCTACCTCCAGGAGGCTGGTGAAGTGGTGTGTGTGTGTGTGTCTCCTACCCTCCAGGAGGCTGGTGAAGTGGTGTGTGTGTGTGTCTCCTACCCTCCAGGAGGCTGGTGAAGTGGTGTGTGTGTGTGTGTCTCCTACCCTCCAGGAGGCTGGTGAAGTGGTGTGTGTGTGTCCCTACCCTCCAGGAGGCTGGTGAAGTGGTGTGTGTGTGTCTCCTACCCTCCAGGAGGCTGGTGAAGTGGTGTGTGTGTGTGTGTCCTACCCTCCAGGAGGCTGGTGAAGTGGTGTGTGTGTGTGTGTGTCCTACCCTCCAGGAGGCTGGTGAAGTGGTGTGTGTGTGTGTGTGTGTGTGTGTGTCTCCTACCCTCCAGGAGGCTGGTGAAGTGGTGTGTGTGTCTCCTACCCTCCAGGAGGCTGGTGAAGTGGTGTGTGTGTGTCTCCTACCCTCCAGGAGGCTGGTGAAGTGGTGTGTGTGTCTCCTACCCTCCAGGAGGCTGGTGAAGTGGTGTGTGTGTGTGTGTCTCCTACCCCTAAGAATCCAGGAGGCTGGTGAAGTGGTGTGTGTGTGTCTCCTACCCTCCAGGAGGCTGGTGAAGTGGTGTGTGTGTGTGTCCCTACCCTCCAGGAGGCTGGTGAAGTGGTGTGTGTGTGTGTCTCCTCCCTCCAGGAGGCTGGTGAAGTGGTGTGTGTGTGTGGAGGCTGTGAAGTGGTGTGTGTGTGTCTCTACCCTCCAGGAGGCTGGTGAAGTGGTGTGTGTGTGTCTCCTACCCTCCAGGAGGCTGGTGAAGTGGTGTGTGTGTGTCTCCTACCCTCCAGGAGGCTGGTGAAGTGGTGTGTGTGTGTCTCCTACCCTCCAGGAGGCTGGTGAAGTGGTGTGTGTCTCCTACCCTCCAGGAGGCTGGTGAAGTGGTGTGTGTGTGTGTGGAGGCTGGTGAAGTGGTGTGTGTCTCCTACCCTCCAGGAGGCTGGTGAAGTGGTGTGTGTGTGTCTCCTACCCTCCAGGAGGCTAGTGGTGTGTCCCTCCAGGAGGCTGGTGAAGTGGTGTGTGTGTGTGTCTCCTACCCTCCAGGAGGCTGGTGAAGTGGTGTGTGTGTGTCCTACCCTCCAGGAGGCTGGTGAAGTGGTGTGTGTGTGTGTGTGTGTCTCCCTCCAGGAGGCTGGTGAAGTGGTGTGTGTGTGTGTGTGTCCTACCCTCCAGGAGGCTGGTGAAGTGGTGTGTGTGTGTGTGTGTCTCCTACCCTCCAGGAGGCTGGTGAAGTGGTGTGTGTGTGTCTCCTACCCTCCAGGAGGCTGGTGAAGTGGTGTGTGTGTCCTCCCTCCAGGAGGCTGGTGAAGTGGTGTGTGTGTGTGTGTCCCTCCAGGAGGCTGGTGAAGTGGTGTGTGTGTGTGTGTCTCCTACCCTCCAGGAGGCTGGTGAAGTGGTGTGTGTGTGTGTCTCCTACCCTCCAGGAGGCTGGTGAAGTGGTGTGTGTGTGTGGAGGCTGGTGAAGTCTCCCACCCTCCAGGAGGCTGGTGAAGTGGTGTGTGTGTGTGTGTGTGTGTGTCTCCTACCCTCCAGGAGGCTGGTGAAGTGGTGTGTGTGTGTGTGTCTCCTACCCTCCAGGAGGCTGGTGAAGTGGTGTGTGTGTGTGTCTCCTACCCTCCAGGAGGCTGGTGAAGTGGTGTGTGTGTGTGTGTCCCTACCCTCCAGGAGGCTGGTGAAGTGGTGTGTGTGTGTGTGTCTCCTACCCTCCAGGAGGCTGGTGAAGTGGTGTGTGTGTGTGTGTGTCTCCTACCCTCCAGGAGGCTGGTGAAGTGGTGTGTGTGTGTGTGAAGTGTGTGTGTCTCATACCCTCCAGGAGGCTGGTGAAGTGGTGTGTGTGTGTGTGTCTCCTACCCTCCAGGAGGCTGGTGAAGTGGTGTGTGTGTGTCCTCCAGGAGGCTGGTGAAGTGGTGTGTGTGTGTCTCCTACCCTCCAGGAGGCTGGTGAAGTGGTGTGTGTGTGTGTCTCCTACCCTCCAGGAGGCTGGTGAAGTGGTGTGTGTGTGTGTGTGTGTCTCCTACCCTCCAGGAGGCTGGTGAAGTGGTGTGTGTGTGTCTCCTACCCTCCAGGAGGCTGGTGAAGTGGTGTGTGTGTGGAGGCTGTGTGAAGTGGTGTGTGTCTCCTACCCTCCAGGAAGGCTGGTGTGTGTGTGTGTGTGTGTCTCCTACCCTCCAGGAGGCTGGTGAAGTGGTGTGTGTGTGTCTCCTACCCTCCAGGAGGCTGGTGAAGTGGTGTGTGTGTGTGTGTGTCTCCAGTGGTGTGTGTCCCTCCAGGAGGCTGGTGAAGTGGTGTGTGTGTGTGTCCCTCCAGGAGGCTGGTGAAGTGGTGTGTGTGTGTGTGTGTGTCTCCTACCCTCCAGGAGGCTGGTGAAGTGGTGTGTGTGTGTGTGTCTCCTACCCTCCAGGAGGCTGGTGAAGTGGTGTGTGTGTGTGTCTCCTACCCTCCAGGAGGCTGGTGAAGTGGTGTGTGTGTCTCCTACCCTCCAGGAGGCTGGTGAAGTGGTGTGTGTGTCTCCTACCCTCCAGGAGGCTGGTGAAGTGGTGTGTGTGTGTGTCTCCTACCCTCCAGGAGGCTGGTGAAGTGGTGTGTGTGTGTGTGTCTCCTACCCTCCAGGAGGCTGGTGAAGTGGTGTGTGTGTGTCTCCTACCCTCCAGGAGGCTGGTGAAGTGGTGTGTGTGTCTCCTACCTCCAGGAGGCTGGTGAAGTGGTGTGTGTGTCTCCTCCAGGAGGCTGGTGAAGTGGTGTGTGTGTCTCCTACCCTCCAGGAGGCTGGTGAAGTGGTGTGTGTCTCCTACCCTCCAGGAGGCTGGTGAAGTGGTGTGTGTGTGTCTCCTACCCTGCAGGAGGCCGGTGAAGTGGTGTGTGTGTCTCCTACCTGCAGGAGGCCGGTGAAGTGGTGTGTGTGTGAAGTGGTGTGTGTGTGTCTCCTACCCTGCAGGAGGCCGGTGAAGTGGTGTGTGTGTCTCCTACCCTGCAGGAGGCCGGTGAAGTGGTGTGTGTGTCTCCTACCCTCCAGGAGGCTGGTGAAGTGGTGTGTGTGTCTCCTACCCTCCAGGAGGCTGGTGAAGTGGTGTGTGTGTGTCTCCTACCCTCCAGGAGGCTGGTGAAGTGGTGTGTGTGTGTGTGTCTCCTACCCTCCAGGAGGCTGGTGAAGTGGTGTGTGTGTGTGTCTCCTACCCTCCAGGAGGCTGGTGAAGTGGTGTGTGTGTGTGTCTCCTACCCTCCAGGAGGCTGGTGAAGTGGTGTGTGTGTGTGTGTCTCCTACCCTCCAGGAGGCTGGTGAAGTGGTGTGTGTGTCTCCTACCCTCCAGGAGGCTGGTGAAGTGGTGTGTGTGTCTCCTACCCTCCAGGAGGCTGGTGAAGTGGTGTGTGTGTCTCCTACCCTCCAGGAGGCTGGTGAAGTGGTGTGTGTGTCTCCTACCCTCCAGGAGGCCGGTGAAGTGGTGTGTGTGTCTCCTACCCTGCAGGAGGCCGGTGAAGTGGTGTGTGTGTCTCCTACCCTGCAGGAGGCCGGTGAAGTGGTGTGTGTGTCTCCTACCCTGCAGGAGGCCGGTGAAGTGGTGTGTGTGTCTCCTACCCTGCAGGAGGCCGGTGAAGTGGTGTGTGTGTGTCTCCTACCGTGCAGGAGGCTGGTGAAGTGGTGTGTGTGTGTCTCCTACCGTGCAGGAGGCTGGTGAAGTGGTGTGTGTGTGTGTCTCCTACCCTCCAGGAGGCCGGTGAAGTGGTGTGTGTGTCTCCTACCCTCCAGGAGGCTGGTGAAGTGGTGTGTGTGTGTGTGTCTCCTACCCTCCAGGAGGCCGGTGAAGTGGTGTGTGTGTCTCCTACCCTGCAGGAGGCTGGTGAAGTGGTGTGTGTGTGTGTCTCCTACCGTGCAGGAGGCTGGTGAAGTGGTGTGTGTGTGTGTGTCTCCTACCGTGCAGGAGGCTGGTGAAGTGGTGTGTGTGTGTGTCTCCTACCCTGCAGGATGCTGGTGAAGTGGTGTGTGTGTGTATCCTACCCTGCAGGAGGCTGGTGAAGTGGTGTGTGTGTATCCTACCCTGCAGGAGGCTGGTGAAGTGGTGTGTGTGTATCCTACCCTCCACTGGCTTCCAGTTGAAGCTCGCATCCGCTACAAGACCATGGTGCTTGCCTACGGAGCTGTGAGGGGAACGGCACCTCAGTACCTCCAGGCTCTGATCAGGCCCTACACCCAAACAAGGGCACTGCGTTCATCCACCTCTGGCCTGCTCGCCTCCCTACCACTGAGGAAGTACAGTTCCCGCTCAGCCCAGTCAAAACTGTTCGCTGCTCTGGCCCCCAATGGTGGAACAAACACCCTCACGACGCCAGGACAGCGGAGTCAATCACCACCTTCCGGAGACACCTGAAACCCCACCTCTTTAAGGAATACCTAGGATAGGATAAAGTAATCCCTCTCACCCCCCCTTAAAAGATTTAGATGCACTACTGTTCCACTGGATGTCATAAGGTGAATGCACCAATTTGTAAGTCGCTCTGGATAAGAGCGTCTGCTAAATGACTTAAATGTAATGTAAATGTGAAGTGGTGTGTGTCTCCTACCCTCCAGGAGACTGGTGTGAAGTGGTGTGTGTGTCTCCTACCCTCCAGGAGGATGGTGAAGTGGTGTGTGTGTCTCCTACCCTCCAGGAGGCTGGTGAAGTGGTGTGTGTGTCTCCTACCCTCCAGGAGGCTGGTGAAGTGGTGTGTGTGTGTGTCTCCTACCCTCCAGGAGGCTGGTGAAGTGGTGTGTGTGTCTCCTACCCTGCAGGAGGCTGGTGAAGTGGTGTGTGTGTCTCCTACCCTGCAGGAGGCTGGTGTGAAGTGGTGTGTGTGTCTCTCCTACCCTGCAGGAGGCTGGTGTGAAGTGGTGTGTGTGTGTCTCCTACCCTGCAGGAGGCTGGTGTGAAGTGGTGTGTGTGTCTCCTACCCTCCAGGAGGCTGGTGAAGTGGTGTGTGTCTCCTACCCTCCAGGAGGCTGGTGAAGTGGTGTGTGTGTCTCCTACCCTCCAGGAGGCTGGTGAAGTGGTGTGTGTCTCCTACCCTCTGAATGATGTCCAGGAGGCTGGTGAAGTGGTGTGTGTGTCTCCTACCCTCCAGGAGGCTGGTGAAGTGGTGTGTGTCTCCTACCCTAAGAATGATGTCCAGGAGGCTGGTGAAGTGGTGTGTGCGTATCCTACCCTCCAGGAGGCTGGTGAAGTGGTGTGTGCGTATCCTACCCTCCAGGAGGCTGGTGAAGTGGTGTGTGTCTCCTACCCTCCAGGAGGCTGGTGAAGTGGTGTGTGTGTCTCCTACCCTCTGAATGATGTCCAGGAGGCTGGTGAAGTGGTGTGTGCGTATCCTACCCTCCAGGAGGCTGGTGAAGTGGTGTGTGTCTCCTACCCTCCAGGAGGCTGGTGAAGTGGTGTGTGTGTCTCCTACCCTCCAGGAGGCTGGTGAAGTGGTGTGTGTCTCCTACCCTCTGAATGATGTCCAGGAGGCTGGTGAAGTGGTGTGTACTACAGCTCTCAGCCAGGTCCACCAGTAGCTGGGTAGCCTGTCTCCTCACAGCCAGGTCTCTGTCCTCTGCTATCCCACTGAGCTGAGGAACCACCACCACCTCAATCAGCTCCTCCTGGGAAGGAGAAGACAGAATGAACACGCAGGGAGAGATGGAGAGAACAGGAGAGGGACTGAAGGAGAATAGTTTGATGGTGAGTGAGTGGGTGAGTACCTCGTAGAGCTGGCGGTTGGTGCTGAGGACAAAGGAGAGGATGTGAAGCACTTTGATCCTGATCACACTACGACTCTCATTCCTGGGGGGGGAGAGAGAGAGAGAGAGAGAGAGAGAGAGAGAGAGAGAGACACAGAAAGAGAGAGAGAGACACACAGAAAGAGAGAGAGAGAGAGAGAGAGACACACAGAAAGAGAGAGAGAGAGAGAGAGAGAGAAAGAAAGAGAGAGAGAAAGAGAGAGAGACACACACAGAAAGAGAGAGAGAGAGAGAGAGAGACTCAGAGAAGCAGTTTAACACACTTTCTTTCCCTAAATAATGTTCAACATAAGACGGGAATGACAATCACTCAACGGGCACCTATAACAACTTTTAGTTTGGTTTTTGTTTCCATGGCGACTGCCTGTTTTGGTATCCGTGGCGACCATACAGCACTATACAGTTACCTAAAGAACTTCTCCATAAGGCGGTGTAGGCTCTGGATCCACCCATCTTTAGCTGGCTGGATGGACTGGGCCCGGTACGATATCAGAGTCAGCACCGACGCATCCTGATGACATCACAACAACAACTCCTTACAAGAACAATGGAAGACAAAGTGAAGGCAAATAACAGACATCACACAGACTGTCAGACACAGGGAAAAAAAGAGAGAGAGAAGGGCTGATGAGAGGAGGAAAGGAGAAGAGGAAAGGAGAAGAGGAAAGGAGAAGAGGGGGAAGAAGAGGAAAGGAGAAGAGGAAAGGAGAAGAGGAGGAAGAAGAGGAAAGGAGAAGAGGAAAGGAGAAGAGGAGGAAGAAGAGGAAAGGAGAAGAGGAAAGGAGAAGAGGAGGAAGAAGAGGAAAGGAGAAGAGGAAAGGAGAAGAGGGGGAAGAAGAGGGGGAAGAAGAGGAAAGGAGAAGAGGGGGAAGAAGAGGAAAGGAGAAGAGGAAAGGAGAAGAGGAGGAAGAAGAGGAAAGGAGAAGAAGAGGAAAGGAGAAGAAGAGGAAAGGAGAAGAGGGGGAAGAAGAGGAAAGGAGAAGAGGAAAGGAGAAGAGGAGGAAGAAGAGGAGGAAAGGAGAAGAGGAGGAAGAGGAGGAAAGGAGAAGAGGAGGAAGAGGAGGAAAGGAGAAGTGGAGGAAGAGGAGGAAAGGAGAAGTGGAGGAAGAAGAGGAAAGGAGAAGAGGAAAGGAGAAGAGGGGGAAGAAGAGGAAAGGAGAAGAGGAAAGGAGAAGAGGAGGAAGAAGAGGAAAGGAGAAGAGGGGGAAGAAGAGGAAAGGAGAAGAGGAAAGGAGAAGAGGAGGAAGAAGAGGAAAGGAGAAGAAGAGGAAAGGAGAAGAAGAGGAAAGGAGAAGAAGAGGAAAGGAGAAGAGGAAAGGAGAAGAGGGGGA
>NW_026284733.1:0-10000 GCF_023373465.1 Oncorhynchus keta | reverse complement strand
TGACGGTGCGACAGAGAGTGATGATGAAGACGGTGAGGGAGTCAGAGGGGAGGCAGTTATAACACACCACCGCATCCAGCACCTGTAGAGCCATCTGAACATACACACACCGAGACGACACACACACACCGAGACGACACACACACACCGAGACGACACACCGAGACGACACACACACACACACACAGAGACGACACACACACACAGAGACGACACACACACACAGAGACGACACACACACACACAGAGACGACACACACACACACACACACACACACACACACACACACACAGACGACACACACACACACACGACACACACACACAGACGACACACACACAGACGACACACACACAGACGACACACACACACACACACACAGAGACGACACACACACACACACACAGAGACGACACACACACACACACACAGAGACGACACACACACAGAGACGACACACACACACACACAGAGACGACACACACACACACACAGAGACGACACACACACACACACAGAGACGACACACACACACACAGAGACGACACACACACACACACAGAGACGACACACACACACACACAGAGACGACACACACACACACACAGAGACACACACACACACACACACACAGAGACGACACACACACACACACACAGAGACACACACACACACACAGAGAGACGACACACACACACACAGAGACGACACACACACACACAGAGACGACACACACACACACAGAGACACACACAGAGACGACACACACACACGTAAGGGTTAATGACCTCATGAATAAAAAGTCCAGAGTTGTAAAACCTCGACATCAGAGTAAATTAAATATTACCTCAATGTCTGCAGAGTAAATTAAATATTACCTCAATGTCTGCAGAGTAAATTAAATATTACTTCAATGTCTGCAGAGTAAATTAAATATTACCTCAATGTCTGCAGAGTAAATTAAATATTACCTCAATGTCTGCAGAGTAAATTAAATATTACCTCAATGTCTGCAGAGTAAATTAAATATTACCTCAATGTCTGCAGAGTAAATTAAATATTACCTCAATGTCTGTAGAGTAAATTAAATATTACCTCAATGTCTGCAGAGTAAATAAAATATTACCTCAATGTCTGCAGAGTAAATAAAATATTACCTCAATGTCTGCAGAGTAAATAAAATATTACCTCAATGTCTGCAGAGTAAATTAAATATTACCTCAATGTCTGTAGAGTAAATTAAATATTACCTCAATGTCTGCAGAGTAAATTAAATATTACCTCAATGTCTGCAGAGTAAATTAAATATTACCTCAATGTCTGCAGAGTAAATTAAATATTACCTCAATGTCTGCAGAGTAAATTAAATATTACCTCAATGTCTGTCGAGGCTGTTGTCCGGTTACACAGCAGACAGATCTTCCTGTTGGACAAAACCACACACACTGAGACCTAGCGTGTGCGTGTGTGTGTTTAACTAATCAGAAGACCCCACAAAAATATTATACTAACAAAAATTGTGTGTGTGTGTGTGTGTGTGTGACCCCACAATAATAATAAAATAAACATTTGACCAACTGGGGACATTTTGTTAGTCCCCACAAGGTCAAATGCAATTTCTAGTGGGGTTTAGGGTAGAAATAGTGTTAGGAGTTAGAGTTAGGTTGAGGGTTAGGAGCTAGGGTTTCGAGTTAAGGTTAGGGTACAGGTTAGGGATTAAGGTTAGGGATTAAGGGTTAGGGTACAGGTTAGGGATTAAGGTTAGGGATTAAGGGTTAGGGTACAGGTTAGGGATTAAGGTTAGGGATTAAGGGTTAGGGTACAGGTTAGGGATTAAGGTTAGGGATTAAAGGTTAGGGAAAATAGTATTTTGAATGGGACTGAATTGTGTGTCCCCACTAGGTTAGCTGGACACGACTGTGTGTGTTCTTACTGGACCATGACGGATACGTTCTGGTCGAGGTAGCAGCTGTTGAACTTGACCAGGTTGACCAGGACGTGGAGGAAGTCAGCGGTCAGACCAATGTCCATCCACAGCAGGACAAACCCAGCTGCAGGTGATCAATAAATTAAATCAACCAGTCAGTCAAACATATCGTGACCAAATCAGTCAAACATATCCTGACCAGTCAGTCAAACATATCATGACCAATCAGTCAATATCTTTCTCAAGGGTCCCAGTTGGGCTATTCATTGGGCAAGTGAATATCTCGTGGACAGACTCTGTAACATGGTAACATGGTAGTGTAACGACTGTCAAAAGACTGTGGGGTGGAACCATCTACAGGTCAAAGACTGTGGGGTGGAATCATCTACATGTCAAAGACTGTGGGGTGGAACCATCTACATGTCAAAGACTGTGGGGTGGAACCATCTACAGGTCAAAGACTGTGGGGTGGAACCATCTACAGGTCAAAGACTGTGGGGTGGAATCATCTACAGGTCAAAGACTGTGGGGTGGAACCATCTACAGGTCAAAGACTGTGGGGTGGAACCATCTACATGTCAAAGACTGTGGGTGGAAGCATCTACATGTCAAAGACTGTGGGGTGGAACCATCTGCAGGTCAAAGACTGTGGGGTGGAACCATCTACATGTCAAAGACTGTGGGGTGGAACCATCTGCAGGTCAAAGACTGTGGGGTGGAACCATCTACAGGTCAAAGACTGTGGGGTGGAACCATCTACAGGTCAAAGACTGTGGGGTGGAACCATCTACAGGTCAAAGACTGTGGGGTGGAACCATCTACAGGTCAAAGACTGTGGGGTGGAACCATCTACAGGTCAAAGACTGTGGGGTGGAACCATCTACAGGTCAAAGACTGTGGGGTGGAACCATCTACAGGTCAAAGACTGTGGGGTGGAACCATCTACATGTCAAAGACTGTGGGGTGGAACCATCTACATGTCAAAGACTGTGAGGTGGAACCATCTACAGGTCAAAGACTGTGGGGTGGAACCATCTACAGGTCAAAGACTGTGGGGTGGAACCATCTACATGTCAAAGACTGTGGGGTGGAACCATCTACAGGTCAAAGACTGTGGGGTGGAACCATCTACAGGTCAAAGACTGTGGGGTGGAACCATCTACAGGTCAAAGACTGTGGGGTGGAACCATCTACAGGTCAAAGACTGTGGGGTGGAACCATCTACAGGTCAAAGACTGTGGGGTGGAACCATCTACAGGTCAAAGACTGTGGGGTGGAACCATCTACAGGTCAAAGACTGTGGGGTGGAACCATCTACAGGTCAAAGACTGTGGGGTGGAACCATCTACAGGTCAAAGACTGTGGGGTGGAACCATCTACATGTCAAAGACTGTGGGTGGAACCATCTACAGGTCAAAGACTGTGGGGTGGAACCATCTACAGGTCAAAGACTGTGGGGTGGAACCATCTACAGGTCAAAGACTGTGGGGTGGAACCATCTACATCTACAGGTCAAAGACTGTGGGGTGGAACCATCTACATGTCAAAGACTGTGGGGTGGAACCATCTACAGGTCAAAGACTGTGGGGTGGAACCATCTACATGTCAAAGACTGTGGGGTGGAATCATCTACAGGTCAAAGACTGTGGGGTGGAACCATCTACATGTCAAAGACTGTGGGGTGGAACCATCTACAGGTCAAAGACTGTGGGGTGGAACCATCTACAGGTCAAAGACTGTGGGGTGGAACCATCTACAGGTCAAAGACTGTGGGGTGGAACCATCTACATGTCAAAGACTGTGGGGTGGAATCATCTACATGTCAAAGACTGTGGGGTGGAATCATCTACAGGTCAAAGACTGTGGGGTGGAATCATCTACAGGTCAAAGACTGTGGGGTGGAACCATCTACAGGTCAAAGACTGTGGGGTGGAACCATCTACATGTCAAAGACTGTGGGGTGGAACCATCTACATGTCAAAGACTGTGAGGTGGAACCATCTACAGGTCAAAGACTGTGGGGTGGAACCATCTACAGGTCAAAGACTGTGGGGTGTAACCATCTACAGGTCAAAGACTGTGGGGTGTAACCATCTACAGGTCAAAGACTGTGGGTGGAACCATCTACATGTCAAAGACTGTGGGGTGGAACCATCTGCAGGTCAAAGACTGTGGGGTGGAACCATCTACAGGTCAAAGACTGTGGGGGGGTGGAACCATCTACAGGTCAAAGACTGTGGGGTGGAACCATCTACAGGTCAAAGACTGTGGGGTGGAACCATCTACAGGTCAAAGACTGTGGGGTGGAACCATCTACAGGTCAAAGACTGTGGGGTGGAACCATCTACATCTACATGTCAAAGACTGTGGGGTGGAACCATCTACATGTCAAAGACTGTGGGGTGGAACCATCTACATGTCAAAGACTGTGGGGTGGAACCATCTACATGTCAAAGACTGTGGGGTGGAACCATCTACATGTCAAAGACTGTGGGGTGGAACCATCTACATCTACAGGTCAAAGACTGTGGGGTGGAACCATCTACATCTACAGGTCAAAGACTGTGGGGTGGAACCATCTACATGTCAAAGACTGTGGGGTGGAACCATCTACAGGTCAAAGACTGTGGGGTGGAACCATCTACAGGTCAAAGACTGTGGGGTGGAATCATCTACAGGTCAAAGACTGTGGGGTGGAACCATCTACAGGTCAAAGACTGTGGGGTGGAACCATCTACATGTCAAAGACTGTGGGGTGGAACCATCTACAGGTCAAAGACTGTGGGGTGGAACCATCTACAGGTCAAAGACTGTGGGGTGGAACCATCTACATGGTCAAAGACTGTGGGGTGGAACCATCTACATGTCAAAGACTGTGGGGTGGAACCATCTACAGGTCAAAGACTGTGGGGTGGAATCATCTACAGGTCAAAGACTGTGGGGTGGAACCATCTACAGGTCAAAGACTGTGGGGTGGAACCATCTACAGGTCAAAGACTGTGGGGTGGAACCATCTACATGTCAAAGACTGTGAGGTGGAACCATCTACAGGTCAAAGACTGTGGGGTGGAACCATCTACATCTACATGTCAAAGACTGTGGGGTGGAACCATCTACATGTCAAAGACTGTGGGGTGGAACCATCTACATGTCAAAGACTGTGGGGTGGAACCATCTACATGTCAAAGACTGTGGGGTGGAACCATCTACATCTACAGGTCAAAGACTGTGGGGTGGAACCATCTACATCTACAGGTCAAAGACTGTGGGGTGGAACCATCTACATGTCAAAGACTGTGGGGTGGAACCATCTACATCTACAGGTCAAAGACTGTGGGGTGGAACCATCTACATCTACAGGTCAAAGACTGTGGGGTGGAACCATCTACATCTACATGTCAAAGACTGTGGGGTGGAACCATCTACATCTACAGGTCAAAGACTGTGGGGTGGAACCATCTACATCTACAGGTCAAAGACTGTGGGGTGGAACCATCTACATCTACAGGTCAAAGACTGTGGGGTGGAACCATCATCTACATGTCAAAGACTGTGGGGTGGAACCATCTACAGGTCAAAGACTGTGGGGTGGAATCATCTACATGTCAAAGACTGTGGGGTGGAACCATCTACAGGTCAAAGACTGTGGGGTGGAACCATCTACAGGTCAAAGACTGTGGGGTGGAACCATCTACAGGTCAAAGACTGTGGGGTGGAACCATCTACAGGTCAAAGACTGTGGGGTGGAACCATCTACAGGTCAAAGACTGTGGGGTGGAACCATCTACAGGTCAAAGACTGTGGGGTGGAACCATCTACAGGTCAAAGACTGTGGGGTGGAACCATCTACAGGTCAAAGACTGTGGGGTGGAACCATCTACATGTCAAAGACTGTGGGGTGGAACCATCTACATGTCAAAGACTGTGAGGTGGAACCATCTACAGGTCAAAGACTGTGGGGTGGAACCATCTACAGGTCAAAGACTGTGGGGTGGAACCATCTACAGGTCAAAGACTGTGGGGTGGAACCATCTACATGTCAAAGACTGTGGGGTGGAACCATCTACATGTCAAAGACTGTGGGGTGGAACCATCTACAGGTCAAAGACTGTGGGGTGGAACCATCTACAGGTCAAAGACTGTGGGGTGGAACCATCTACAGGTCAAAGACTGTGGGGTGGAACCATCTACAGGTCAAAGACTGACTGTGGGTGGAACCATCTACAGGTCAAAGACTGTGGGGTGGAACCATCTACAGGTCAAAGACTGTGGGGTGGAACCATCTGCAGGTCAAAGACTGTGGGGTGGAACCATCTACAGGTCAAAGACTGTGGGGTGGAACCATCTACAGGTCAAAGACTGTGGGGTGGAACCATCTACATGTCAAAGACTGTGGGGTGGAACCATCTACAGGTCAAAGACTGTGGGGTGGAACCATCTACAGGTCAAAGACTGTGGGGTGGAACCATCTACAGGTCAAAGACTGTGGGGTGGAACCATCTACAGGTCAAAGACTGTGGGGTGGAATCATCTACATCTACAGGTCAAAGACTGTGGGGTGGAACCATCTACATGTCAAAGACTGTGGGGTGGAACCATCTACAGGTCAAAGACTGTGGGGTGGAACCATCTACATGTCAAAGACTGTGGGGTGGAATCATCTACAGGTCAAAGACTGTGGGGTGGAATCATCTACAGGTCAAAGACTGTGGGGTGGAACCATCTACAGGTCAAAGACTGTGGGGGTGGAACCATCTACAGGTCAAAGACTGTGGGGTGGAACCATCTACAGGTCAAAGACTGTGGGGTGGAACCATCTACAGGTCAAAGACTGTGGGTGGAATCATCTACAGGTCAAAGACTGTGGGGTGGAACCATCTACAGGTCAAAGACTGTGGGGTGGAACCATCTACATGTCAAAGACTGTGGGGTGGAACCATCTACATGTCAAAGACTGTGAGGTGGAACCATCTACAGGTCAAAGACTGTGGGGTGGAACCATCTACAGGTCAAAGACTGTGGGTGGAACCATCTACAGGTCAAAGACTGTGGGGTGGAACCATCTACATGTCAAAGACTGTGGGGTGGAACCATCTACAGGTCAAAGACTGTGGGGTGGAACCATCTACAGGTCAAAGACTGTGGGTGGAACCATCTACAGGTCAAAGACTGTGGGGTGGAACCATCTACAGGTCAAAGACTGTGGGGTGGAACCATCTACAGGTCAAAGACTGTGGGGTGGAACCATCTACAGGTCAAAGACTGTGGGGTGGAACCATCTACATCTACATGTCAAAGACTGTGGGGTGGAACCATCTACATCTACAGGTCAAAGACTGTGGGGTGGAACCATCTACATGTCAAAGACTGTGGGGTGGAACCATCTACATGTCAAAGACTGTGGGGTGGAACCATCTACATCTACAGGTCAAAGACTGTGGGGTGGAACCATCTACATCTACAGGTCAAAGACTGTGGGGTGGAACCATCTACATCTACATGTCAAAGACTGTGGGGTGGAACCATCTACATCTACAGGTCAAAGACTGTGGGGTGGAACCATCTACATCTACAGGTCAAAGACTGTGGGGTGGAACCATCTACATCTACAGGTCAAAGACTGTGGGGTGGAATCATCTACATGTCAAAGACTGTGGGGTGGAACCATCTACAGGTCAAAGACTGTGGGGTGGAATCATCTACATGTCAAAGACTGTGGGGTGGAACCATCTACAGGTCAAAGACTGTGGGGTGGAACCATCTACAGGTCAAAGACTGTGGGGTGGAACCATCTACAGGTCAAAGACTGTGGGGTGGAACCATCTACAGGTCAAAGACTGTGGGGTGGAACCATCTACAGGTCAAAGACTGTGGGGTGGAACCATCTACAGGTCAAAGACTGTGGGGTGGAACCATCTACAGGTCAAAGACTGTGGGGTGGAACCATCTACAGGTCAAAGACTGTGGGGTGGAACCATCTACATGTCAAAGACTGTGGGGTGGAACCATCTACATCTACAGGTCAAAGACTGTGGGGTGGAATCATCTACATCTACAGGTCAAAGACTGTGGGGTGGAACCATCTACAGGTCAAAGACTGTGGTGTGGAACCATCTACATGTCAAAGACTGTGGGGTGGAACCATCTACATGTCAAAGACTGTGGGGTGGAACCATCTACAGGTCAAAGACTGTGGGGTGGAACCATCTACATCTACAGGTCAAAGACTGTGGGGTGGAATCATCTACAGGTCAAAGACTGTGGGGTGGAACCATCTACAGGTCAAAGACTGTGGGGTGGAACCATCTACATCTACAGGTCAAAGACTGTGGGGTGGAATCATCTACATCTACAGGTCAAAGACTGTGGGATGGAACCATCTACATGTCAAAGACTGTGGGGTGGAACCATCTACAGGTCAAAGACTGTGGGGTGGAACCATCTACATGTCAAAGACTGTGGGGTGGAACCATCTACAGGTCAAAGACTGTGGGGTGGAACCATCTACAGGTCAAAGACTGTGGGGTGGAACCATCTACAGGTCAAAGACTGTGGGGTGGAACCATCTACAGGTCAAAGACTGCGGGGTGGAACCATCTACAGGTCAAAGACTGTGGGTGGAACCATCTACATCTACAGGTCAAAGACTGTGGGGTGAAACCATCTACATCACAGGTCAAAGACTGTGGGGTGGAACCATCTACATGTCAAAGACTGTGGGGTGGAACCATCTACATGTCAAAGACTGTGGGGTGGAACCATCTACATGTCAAAGACTGTGGGTGGAACCATCTACAAAGACTGTCAAAGACTGTGGGGTGGAACCATCTACATGTCAAAGACTGTGGGGTGGAACCATCTACATGTCAAAGACTGTGGGGTGGAACCATCTACAGGTCAAAGACTGTGGGGTGGAACCATCTACAGGTCAAAGACTGTGGGGTGGAACCATCTACAGGTCAAAGACTGTGGGGTGGAACCATCTACAGGTCAAAGACTGTGGGGTGGAATCATCTACAGGTCAAAGACTGTGGGGTGGAACCATCTACAGGTCAAAGACTGTGGGGTGGAACCATCGACAGGTCAAAGACTGTGGGGGAACCATGGAACTGTGGGGTGGAACCATCGACAGGTCAAAGACTGTGGGGGTGGAACCATCTACAGGTCAAAGACTGTGGGGTGGAACCATCTACAGGTCAAAGACTGTGGGGTGGAACCATCTACAGGTCAAAGACTGTGGGGTGGAACCATCTACAGGTCAAAGACTGTGGGGTGGAACCATCTACAGGTCAAAGACTGTGGGGTGGAACCATCTACAGGTCAAAGACTGTGGGGTGGAACCATCACATGTCACAGTGTAAAAAGGGTTGATGTTGTCTCACCTATGTCCTCCTCCAGGTACGTGATGTCCTTCCCGTTCTCCGTCAGGGCCTTGAACACCTCCAGCCTGTCAGACAGGTCCTCATTGGACGGCTGGTAGTCTCTGATCACCTTGAAGAAGAAGGCCCGCAGAGGACCCAGACACTCACCCTGGTAGACACACACACACAGAGAGGGAGGCAACATACACAGGAAATCAACATACTTTCTTGTTCTCTGTGGCGCCTCCTAGATAATGTGTGTGTGTGTGTGTGTGTGTGTGTGTGTGTGTGTGTGTGTGTGTGTGTGTGTGTGTGTCTCTGTGTGTCTCTGTGTGTCTCTGTGTGTCTCTGTGTGTCTCTGTGTGTCTCTGTGTGTCTCTGTGTGTCTCTGTGTGTCTCTGTGTGTGTCTCTGTGTGTGTGTGTGTCTCTGTGTGTGTGTGTGTCTCTGTGTGTGTGTGTCTCTGTGTGTGTGTGTGTGTGTGTACCTGTCCCTGAATGACAGCTCTGAGGAGCAGCAGGACAGCATGTCTAGCTTCAGGTGGCTGTTCTGGAGTCAGCATGTCCTCCACCGCCTTCCATACGGCTTCCACTGCATGCTGTAACACACACACATTAATACACACACAACACACACACAGAGAGGGAAGGCAACACACACACAGAGAGGAGGCAAGAGAGAGGCACACACAGAGAGAGGGAGGCAACACACA
>NW_026284732.1:0-5956 GCF_023373465.1 Oncorhynchus keta | reverse complement strand
TACTACTACTACTACTACTACACACTACTACTACTACCACTACTACCACTACTACTACTACTACTACTACTACTGCTGCTGCTACTGCTACTACTACTGCTGCTACTACTGCTACTACTACTATGCTACTACTGCTGCTGCTGCTACTACTACTACTACTACTGCTACTGCTACTGGTGCTACTACTGGTACTACTACTACTACTACTACTACTACTGCTACTGCTGATGCTGCTGCTGCTACTACTGGTACTACTACTGCTGCTAATGCTACTGCTACTGCTACTACTACTGCTACTGCTGCTACTGCTACTACTACTACTGCTGCTGCTGCTACTGCTGTTGCTGCTACTGCTGCTGCTGCTGCTACTGGTTGCTGCTGCTGCTGCTGCTGCTACTGCTGCTACTGCTGCTGACTGCTGCTGCTGCTGCTGCTGCTGGTACTACTGCTGCTGCTGCTTGTTGCTGCTACTGCTAATACTGCTGCTGCTACTACTACTACTACTACTACTGGTACTACTGCTGCTACTGCTACTGCTGCTGCTGCTACTGCTACTGCTCAGCTGCTGCTGCTGCTACTGCTGCTGCTGCTACTGCTGCTGCTGCTGCTGCTGCTGCTACTACTGCTGCTGCTGCTGCTGCTGCTGCTACTGGCTGCTGCTGCTGCTGCTGCTGCTGCTGCTACTGCTGCTACTGGCTGCTACTGCTGCTGCTGCTGCTACTGGTACTACTACTACTACTACTACGTTTGACTACTACTACTAATACTACTGCTACTACTACTACTACTACTACTGCTACTGCTACTGCTACTACTACTATTACTACTGCTGCTACTACTACTACTACTACTACTACTACTACTACTACTACTACTGCTACTGCTACTACTACTATTACTACTGCTACTACTACTACTACTATTACTACTACTACTACTACTACTACTGCTACTACTACTACTAGGCTCCATAAAGACTCTGGTTAGTCAGGCTGATTGAGGTAGTATGTACATGTAGATATGGTTGAAGTGACAATTTATATATGATGAACAGAGATTAACAGTAGCGTAAAAGAGGGTTTGGCGGGTGGCGGGTGGCGGGTGGCGGGTGGCGGGTGGCGGTACACAATGCAGATGGCCCGGTTAGCCAATGTGCGGGAGCACTGGGTGGTCGTCCCAACTGAGGTAGTGTGTACATTAATGTATAGTTAAAGTGACTTTGCATGTATGATAACCAGAGAGTAGCAAAAGTGTAAAACGAGGGGTTGGGGGAGGTACACAATGCATATAGTCTGGATAGCCATTTGATTACCTGTTCAGGAGTCTTATGGCTTGAGGGTAAAACGGCCTTTTGTCCCAGACTTGTTACTCCGGTACTGCTGGCCATGCAGTAGTAGAGAGAACAGTCTCTGACTGGGGTGGCTGGGGTCTTTGAACATTTTTAGGGCCTTCCTCTGATACCGTCTGGTGTAGAGGTCCTGGATGGCAGGCAGCTTTGCCCCAGTGATGTACTGGGCCGTACGCACTACCCTCTGTAGTGCCTTGCAGTCAGAGGCCGAGCAGTTACCGTACCAGGCAGTGATGCAACCAGTCAGGATGCTCTCGATGTTGCAGCTGTAGAACCTTTTCAGGATCTCAGGACCCATGCCAAATCTTTTTAGTTTCCTGGGGGGGAATAGGCTTTGACGTACCCTCTTCATGACTGTCTTGGTGTGCTTGGACCATTCTAGTTTGTTGTTGACGTGGTTACCAAGGAACTTCAAGCTCTCAAACTGCTCCACTACAGCCCTGTCGATGAGAATGGGTCCTCCTCAGTCCTCCTTTTCCTGTAGTCCACAATCATCTCATTAGTCTTGATCACGTTGAGGGATTGTTTGTTATTCTGGCACCACGCGGCCAGGTCTCTGACCTCATCCCTATAGGCTGTCTAGTCGTTGTCGGTGATCAGTGTCTTCTGCAAACTTAATGATGGTGTTGGAGTTGTCCTTGGCCACGCAGTTGTGGGTGAACAGTGAGTACAGGAGGGAACTGAGCACGCACCCTCCAGTGTTGAGTATCAGCATGGCAGATGTGTTTCTACCTACCCTCACCACCTGGGGGTGGCCCATCAGGAAGTTCAGGATCCAGTTGCAGAGGGAGGTGTTTAGTCCCAGGATCTTTAGCTTAGTGATGAGCTTTGAGGGTACTATGGTGTTGAAAGCTGAGCTGTAGTCAATGAATAGCATTCTCACATAAGTGTTCCTTTTGTCCAGCTGGGAAAGACCAATGTGGAGTGCAATAGAGATTGCATCATCTGTGGATCTGTTTGGGCAGAATGTTAACTGAGTGGGTCTAGTGTTCCTGGGATAATGGTGTTGATGTGAGCCATTACCAACCTTTCAAAGCACTTCATGGCTACGGACGTGAGAGCTACGGGTCTGTAGTCATTTAGGCAGGTTGCCTTTGTGTTCTTGGGCACAGGGACTATAGTGGTCTGCTTGTAACATGTTGGTATTACAGACTCAATCAGCGACATGTTGAAAATGTCAGTGAAGACACCTGCCAGTTGGTCAGCACACGCTCGGAGCACACATCCTGCTAATCCATCTGGCCCAGCAGCCTTGAGTTTTTTGACCTGTTTAAAGGTCTTTCTCACATCGGCTACGGAGAGCGTGATCACACAGTCGTCCAGAACAGCTGATGCTCTCATGCATGCCTCAGTGTTGCTTGCCTCGAAGCGAGCATAGAAGTGATTTTTCTGGTCTGGAAGGCTCGTGTCACTAGGCAGCTCGCGGCTGTGCTTCCCTTTGTAGTCTGTAATAGTTTGCAAGCCCTGCCACATGCATAGAGCATCAGAGCCGGTGTCGTATGATTCAATCTTAGTCCTGTATTGACGCTTGGCCTGTTTGATGGTTCGTAACAGGGCATAGCGGGATTTCTTGTAAGCTTCCGGGTTAGAGTCCCGCACCTTGAAAGCGGCAGCTCTACCCTTTAGCTCAGTGCGAATGTTGCCTGTAATCCATGGCTTCTAGTTGGGGTATGTACGTACAGTCACTGTGGGGATGACATCCTCGATGCACTTATTGATAAAGCCAGTGACTGGCTACTACTATCTACTACTGCAGCAACTGCGCTGCTGCTACTACTAAAACTGCTACTACTACAGTGCTACTACTACTACTACTACTGCTACTGCTGCTACTGCTACTGTTAATACTACTGCTGCAACTACTTCTACTACTACTACTACTACTGCTATTACTACACCTGCTGCTACTACTACTACTACTACTACTACTACTACAACTACTGCTGCTACTGCTACTACTACTGCTGCCACTGCCACTACTACTACTACTGCCACTACCACTACTACTACCACTACTACTACTACTACTACTACTGCTGCCACCACTACTACTACCACTGCCGCCACCACCACTACTACCACCACCACTACCACTGCTGCTACCACCACTACCACTACTACTGCCGCTACCACTACCACTACTGCCGCTGCCACCACCACCACTACTACCACCACCACTACCACTGCTGCCACTGCCACTGCTACCACTGCTGCCACTACTCACTACTACTGCTACCACTACCACTACTACCACTACTACCACCACTACTACTGCTGCTACTGCTACTACCACTGCTGCCACTGCTACTACTACTACCACTACTGCTGCTACTGCTACTACCACTGCTGCTACTGCTACTACTACTCACTACCATTACTACTACTACTACTACTGCTGCTACTACTACTACTGCTGCAACTGCTACTACTACTCCTACTGCTACTACTGCTATTATTACACCTGCTGCTGCTACTACTACTAATCCCTTGACAAAGAATAAACTTTAATATAAGTTCATATGGGTTAAATGGAACAGTAACTGAAATCTGTATGTCTATAACCTCTCACATGTAGAGTAATATATTATTAACTTGTACAGAATTATGCATGTCTTGCAGTAAAATTATACAACAAATGTTAATTTTGTCACGGGAACAGGAGTGGAGAAGAATTATTTATTTTACCATCTCTTGAGAAATGTGAATGTATGTGTGAAGATGTTATCTTTGGAACTGTTATGCAATCAGACAGTATTTCAACAACATAAAATATGCACCCAAGATGAGGTGAAGTCTAATTAGAAACGTCTTTCATTGATTTCTCAGCTTTTCATTTACTTAAAACCGGTCAAACTAATGACATTTGGATATTTTGCACGGGAACAAACTTTTCCACTGTTTTGAAATTGTTGCATTCTCACCTCCGGTCCCTAACTAGACATAACTAGATTCTGGTGCATTCTCTCCTCCGGTCCCTAACTAGACATAACTAGATTCTGGTGCATTCTCACCTCCGGTCCCTAACTAGACATAACTAGATTCTGGTGCATTCTCTCCTCCGGTCCCTAACTAGACATAACTAGATTCTGGTGCATTCTCTCCTCCGGTCCCTAACTAGACATAACTAGATTCTGGTGCATTCTCTCCTCCGGTCCCTAACTAGACATAACTAGATTCTGGTGCATTCTCTCCTCCGGTCCCTAACTAGACATAACTAGATTCTGGTGCATTCTCTCCTCCGGTCCCTAACTAGACATAACTAGATTCTGGTGCATTCTCTCCTCCGGTCCCTAACTAGACATAACTAGATTCTGGTGCATTCTCACCTCCGGTCCCTAACTAGACATAACTAGATTCTGGTGAATTCTCTCCTCCGGTCCCTAACTAGACATAACTAGATTCTGGTGCATTCTCTCCTCCGGTCCCTAACTAGACATAACTAGATTCTGGTGCATTCTCTCCTCCGGTCCCTAACTAGACATAACTAGATTCTGGTGCATTCTCTCCTCCGGTCCCTAACTAGACATAACTAGATTCTGGTGCATTCTCTCCTCCGGTCCCTAACTAGACATAACTAGATTCTGGTGCATTCTCTCCTCCGGTCCCTAACTAGACATAACTAGATTCTGGTGCATTCTCTCCTCCGGTCCCTTACTAGACATAACTAGGTTCTGGTGAGACTATATTTAGTCTTCTAGGGCATCAAGTTATGACAGAAGAGAAGCTGAACGTACGTAACTATAGACAAAAAAAAGTGCCTTCCACTTGTCAGAAATGTAATATGACCATCCAAATGTTTTTTACTTTATTTAATTTTTTATTTGACCTATATCTCATCAGGTAGGCCAGTTGAGAACAAGTTGTCATTTACAACTGCGATTTGACCAAGATAAAGCAAAGCAGTGCGAAAAAAACAACAACACAGAGTTACACGTGGGATAAATAAACATACAGTCAATAACACAATAGAAAATCTATATTCAGTGTGTGCAAATGGAGTACGAAGGTACGGCTATAAATAGGCCCTAGTAGCGAAGTTACAATTTAACACTGGAGTGAATAGATGTGCAGATGATTATGTGCAAGTACAAATTCTGGTGTGCAAAAGAGAAAAAACTAAGTAAATAAAAACAATGTGGGGATGAGTTATGTAGTAGCATGGGCGATTTACAGATGGGCTATGTACAGCTGCAGCGATCAGTAAGCTGCTCAGATAGCTGCTGCTTAAAGTTAGTGAGGGAGGTATAAGTCTCCAATTTCAGCTATTTTTGCAATTCGTTCCAGTCATTGGCAGCTGAGAACTGGTAGGAAAGGCGGTCAAAGAGGTGTTGGCTTTGGGGATGACCAGTAAGATATACCTGAGACAAGCTAGCTGTAATCAGGTAAAAGAGAAAAGAGTCGGCCCGAGAAATAAACCCTGTGGTACCCCAATAGAGACTTCCAGAGGTCTGGAGACCAGCCCCCCGATTTGACACACTGAACTCTATCTAAAAAAGTAGTTGGTGAACAAGACGAGGCAGTCATTTGAGAAACCAAGGCTGTTGAGTCTGACGATAAGAATATGGTGATTGACAGAGTCGAATGCCTTGGTCAGGTCGATGAAGACGG
>NW_026284731.1:0-4126 GCF_023373465.1 Oncorhynchus keta | reverse complement strand
CCTTAACACACCAGCTATAACCCTGTGTTGACCTTAACATACCAGCTATAACCCTGTGTTGACCTTAACACACCAGCTATAACCCTGTGTTGACCTTAACACACCAGCCATAACCCCAGGTTGACCTTTAACACACCAGCTATAACCCTGTGTTGACCTTAACATACCAGCTATAACCCTGTGTTGACCTTTAACACACCAGCTATAACCCTGTGTTGACCTTAACACACCAGCTATAACCCTGTGTTGACCTTAACACACCAGCTATAACCCTGTGTTGACCTTAACACACCAGCCATAACCCTGTGTTGACCTTAACACACCAACTATAACCCTGTGTTGACCTTAACACACCAGCTATAACCCTGTGTTGACCTAACCCTAACATACCAACTATAACCCCAAAGCTAACATAAGCCCCTGTGTTGACCTTTAACACACCAGCTATAACCCTGTGTTGACCTCCAACACACCAGCTATAACCCTGTGTTGACCTTTAACACACCAGCTATAACCCTGTGTTGACCTTAACATACCAGCTATAACCCTGTGTTGACCTTAACACACCAACTATAACCCTGTGTTGACCTTAACACACCAGCTATAACCCTGTGTTGACCTTTAACATACCAGCTATAACCCTGTGTTGGCCTTAACATACCAGCTATAACCCTGTGTTGACCTTAACACACCAGCTATAACCCTGTGTTGACCTTAACATACCAGCTATAAACCCTGTGTTGACCTCAACACACCAGCTATAACCCTGTGTTGAACTTAACACACCAGCTATAACCCTGTGTTGACCTTAACATACCAGCTATAACCCTGTGTTGACCTTAACACACCAGCTATAACCCTGTGTTGACCTTTAACCCTGTGTTGACATCACCAGCTATAACCCTGTGTTGACCTTAACACACCAGCTATAACCCTGTGTTGACCTTAACACACCAGCTATAACCCTGCGTTGACCTTAACATACCAGCTATAACCTGTGTTGACCTAAACACAACCATAACCCTGTGTTGACCTTAACATACCAACTAACCCTGTGCTGACCTTAACATACCAACTATAACCCTGTGTTGACCTTAACACACCAGCTATAACCCTGTGTTGACCTCAACCAGCTATAACCCTGTGTTGACCTTTAACACACCAGCTATAACCCTGTGTTGGACTTTAACATAACCCCTGTGTTGACCTTAACACACCAACTATAACCCTGTGTTGACCTTAACACATCAGCTATAACCCCAGGTTGACCTTTAACACACCAGCTATAAATCCCTGTGTTGACCTTAACACACCAACTATAACCCTGTGTTGACCTTTTAACACACCAACTATAACCCCAGGTTGACCTTAACACACCAGCCATAACCCTGTGTTGACCTTAACATACCAGCTATAACCCTGTGTTGACCTTAACACACCAGCTATAACCCTGTGTTGACCTTAACATACCAACTATAACCCTGTGTTGACCTTAACACACCAGCTATAACCTCTGTGTTGACCTTAACATACCAGCTATAACCCTGTGTTGACCTTTTAACACACCAAAGCTATAACCCTGTGTTGACCTTAACATACCAGCTATAACCCTGTGTTGACCTTAACACACCAGCTATAACCCTGTGTTGACCTATAACCCTGTGTTGAAACACCAGCTATAACCCTGTGTTTACCTTAACACACCAGCTATAACCCTGTGTTGACCTTAACACAACCAGCTATAACCCTGTGTTGACCTTAACACACCAGCTATAACCCTGTGTTGACCTTTAACACACCAGCTATAACCCTGTGTTGACCTTAACACACCAGCTATAACCCTGTGTTGACCTTAACACACCAGCTACTATACCAGCCCCTGTGTTGACCTTAACATACCAGCTATAACCCTGTGTTGACCTTAACACACCAGCTATAACCCTATAACCCTGTGTTGACCTTTAACACACCAGCTATAACCCTGTGTTGACCTTAACATACCAGCTATAACCCTGTGTTGACCTTTTAACACACCAACATACCAGCTATAACCCTGTGTTGACCTTAACACACCAGCTATAACCCTGTGTTGACCTTAACACACCAGCTATAACCCTTGTGTTGACCTTTAACATACCAGCTATAACCCTGTGTTGACCTTAACATACCAGCTATAACCCTGTGTTGACCTTAACATACCAGCTATAACCCTGTGTTGACCTTTAACACACCAGCTATAACCCTGTGTTGACCTTGACACACCAGCTATAACCCTGTGTTGACCTTAACACACCAGCTATAACTATAACCCCAGCTATAACCCTGTGTTGACCTTAACACACCAGCTATAACCCTGTAAGTTGAACCCTGTGCTGACCTTTAACACACCAGCTATAACCCTGTGTTGACCTAACACACCAGCTATAACCCTGTGTTGACCTTAACACACCAACGCTATAACCCTGTGTTGACCTTAACACACCAACTATAACCCTGTGTTGACCTTAACACACCAGCTATAACCCACACCAAATGTGTTGACCTTAACATACCAGCTATAACCCCTGTGTTGACCTTAACACACCAGCTTTCACCCCAGTGTTGGCCTTAACACACCAGCTATAACCCTGTGTTGACCTTAACACACCAGCTATAACCCCTGCATAACCCTGTGTTGACCTTAACACACCAACTATAACCCTGTGTTGACCTTAACACACCAACTATAACCCTGTGTTGACCTTAACACACCAGCTATAACCCTGTGTTGACCTTAACACACCAGCTATAACCCTGTGTTGACCTTAACACACCAGCTATAACCCTGTGTTGACCTTAACACACCAGCTATAACCCTGTGTTGACCTTAACACACCAGCTATAACCCTGTGTTGACCTTAACACACCAGCTATAACCCTGTGTTGACCTTAACACACTATAACCCTGTGTTGAACTATAACCCTGTGTTGACCTTAACATACCAGCTATAACCCTGTGTTGACCTTTAACACACCAACTATAACCCTGTGTTGACCTTAACACACCAGCTATAACCCTGTGTTGACCTTAACACACCAGCTATAACCTTAACATACCAGCTATAACCCTGTGTTGACCTTAACACACCAGCTATAACCCTGTGTTGACCTTAACACACCAACTATAACCCTGTGTTGACCTTAACACACCAGCTATAACCCTGTGTTGACCTTAACACACCAGCTATAACCCTGTGTTGACCTTAACACACCAGCTATAACCCTGTGTTGACCTTTAACATACCAGCTATAACCCTGTGTTGACCTTAACACACCAACTATAACCCTGTGTTGATAACCTGTGTTGACCTTAACACACCAACTATAACCCTGTGTTGACCTTAACACACCAGCTATAACCCTGTGTTGACCTTAACACACCAGCTATAACCCTGTGTTGACCTTAACACACCAGCCATAACCCTGTGTTGACCTTAACACACCAGCTATAACCCTGTGTTGACCTTAACACACCAGCTGTGTTGACCTAACCACCAGCTATGTAACCCTGTGTGACCTTAACACACCAGCTATAACCCTGTGTTGACCTTAACACACCAGCTATAACCCTGTGTTGACCTTAACACACCAACTATAACCCTGTGTTGACCTTAACATACCAGCTATAACCCTGTGTTGGACTTTAACACACCAGCTATAACCCTGTGTTGACCTTAACACACCAGCTATAACCCTGTGTTGACCTTAACATACCAGCTATAACCCTGTGTTGACCTTTAACACACCAGCTATAACCCTGTGTTGACCTTAACACACCAGCTATAACCCTGTGTTGACCTTTAACACACCAGCTATAACCCTGTGTTGACCTTAACACACCAGCTATAACCCTGTGTTGACCCTAACATACCAGCTATAACCCTGTGTTGACCTTTAACACACCAGCTATAACCCTGTGTTGACCTTAACACATCAGCTATAACCCTGTGTTGACCTTAACACACCAGCTATAACCCTGTGTTGACCTTAACACACCAACTATAACCCTGTGCTGATGACCACCAGCTTAACAACATACCAACTATAACCCTGTGTTGACCTTTAACATACCAACTATAACCCTGTG
>NW_026284729.1:0-1641 GCF_023373465.1 Oncorhynchus keta | reverse complement strand
GCCAGGCTAGGCCAGGCTAGGCAAGGCCAGGGCAGGCCAGGCCAGGCCCAGGCTAGGTCAGGGCCAGGCCAGGCCCAGCGCCAGGGCCAGGGCCAGGCCAGGGCCAGGGCAGGCCAGGCTAGGCCAGGCCAGGCCAGGCCAGGGCCAGGCCAGGGGTAAGGGCCAGGGTTAGGGGGCCAGGGGGTTAGGTTAGGCTAGGCCAGGGCTAGGGCTTGGTTAGGCTAGGGGTTAGGCTAGGGCTAGGGCCAGGCCAGGGTTAGGGTCTAGGGTATGGTAGGGTTAGGGCTAGGTTTATCCAGCTAGGGCTAGGGCTTTTATTCAGCCCCAGTGCTCGTAAGGGTTAGGGTTAGGCTAGGCTAGGTTAGGCTAAGAGGCCAGGCTCCACATGGGTTAGGTTATATTAGGTTAGGGCTTCATTTGTCAGGCCAAGGGCCAGGCCAGGCCAGGGCTTTAGGCCTATCCGTTCCCAGGTTAGGTTGTGTCAAAGGCCTATCCAGTCCCAGGGTCGTGCAAGGGTTAGGGTTAGGTTAGGGCTAGGGTTGGTTAGGGTTAGGTTAGGTAAGGGTTAGGGTAGGGTAGGGTTAGTCTAGGGTTAGGGTTAGGGGTTAGGGTTAGGTTAGGTTAGGTTAGGGCTAGGTTAGGCTTAGGGTTAGGGTTAGGCTAGGCTAGGGTTAGGCTAGGGCTAGGTTAGGCTAGGCTAGGCTAGGGCTAGGGTTAGGCTAGGCTAGGCTAGGTTAGGTTAGGGCTAGGTTGTGGGCTTGAGGTTAGGCTAGGTTAGGTTAGGGCTAGGGCTAGGCTAGGCTAGGGCTAGGGGTTAGGTTAGGTTAGGGTTAGGTTAGGTTAGGCTAGGTTAGGGTTAGGTTAGGCTAGGTTAGGGTTAGGTGGTTAGGTTAGGGGTTAGGGCTAGGTTAGGCTAGGTTAGGGTTAGGCTAGGCTAGGCTAGGCTAGGCTAGGTTAGGGTTAGTGCTAGGCTTAGCTGGTTAGGGCTAGGCTAGGCTGGGCTAGGCTAGGTTAGGGCTAGGGTTAGGGTTAGGGCTAGGTTAGGGTTAGGCTAGGGTCCAGGCTAGGGTCAGGTTAGGCCAGGTTAGGTCAGTAGGTTAGGGCTAGGTTGTGTAGGCCAGGGCCAGGCTAGGTTAGGTTAGGGTTAGGGTTAGGTGGCCAAACAGGCCAGGCCGAGCTCAGGCCAGGTCAGGCCAGGCCTGTGTCAGGCCAGTGGTCGGGTTAGGTTAGGCTAGGTTAGGTTAGGTTAGGCTAGGTTAGGCCGTTAGGGTTAGGTTGGGGTTAGGTTAAATAGGCTAGGGTTAGGTTAGGGTTAAAGGGTAGGCCGAAATAAATAGGCCACAGGCCAGAAAATAGGCCCAGGTCAGGCCAGGCCAGGCCAGGTAGGCCAGGTCAGGCCAGGCTCAGGCCAGGCCAGGCCAGGCCAATAGGCCAGGCCAGGCCAGGCCAGGCTCCAGGTCAGGCCAGGCCAGGCCAGGTCAGGCCAGGCCAGGGTTAGGGGTTAGGGTTAGGGTTAGGGTTAGGGTTAGGGTTAGGGCCAGGGTTAGGTTAGGGTTTAGGGCCTTGGGTTAGGGTTAGGTTAGGGTTAGGGGTTAGGGTTAGGTTAGGTTAGGGTTAGGCTAGGTTAGGCTAGGTTAGGTT
>NW_026284728.1:0-9117 GCF_023373465.1 Oncorhynchus keta | reverse complement strand
TCCACAGTGAGAAGGTACCAGGGAGTGTGTTAACCTACCTCCACAGTGAGAAGGTACCAGGGGGTGTGTGTTAACCGACCTCCACAGTGAGAAGGTACCAGGGAGTGTGTCCCTTTCTGACAAACCTGTAATAAAGTTCATCCTAAACATTTAGACTGGTCTATCTTAACGCCTCATGTGTTGTAATGACGTGTCTGTTGTGTTGTAATGTGGTGTCTGTTGTGTTGTAACGTGGTGTCTGTTGTGTTGTAACGTGGTGTCTGTTGTGTTGTAACGTGGTGTCTGTTGTGTTGTAACGTGGTGTCTGTTGTGTTGTAATGTCGTGTCTGTTGTGGTGTCTGTTGTGTTGTAACGTGGTGTCTGTTGTGGTGTCTGTTGTGTTGTAACGTGGTGTCTGTTGTGTTGTAACGTGGTGTCTGTTGTGTTGTAACGTGGTGTCTGTTGTGTTGTAACGTGGTGTCTGTTGTGTTGTAACGTGGTGTCTGTTGTGTTGTAACGTGGTGTCTGTTGTGTTGTAACGTGGTGTCTGTTGTGTTGTAACGTGGTGTCTGTTGTGTTGTAACGTGGTGTCTGTTGTGTTGTAACGTGGTGTCTGTTGTGTTGTAACGTCGTGTCTGTTGTGTTGTAACGTGGTGTCTGTGTTGTGGTGTCTTCGTTGTAACGTGGTGTCTGTTGTGTTGTAACGTGGTGTCTGTGCATGGCGTGTCTTCGTTTGTAGCATTGGTGTCTGTTGTGTTGCCAACATGTGGTGGCTTCTGTGTTGTGGTGTCTTCGTTAGCATTAGTTGTCTGTGTGTGTAACGTGGTGTCGTGTGTCTATTGTGTGCGGTGTGCAGTGTGTAACATGGTGCGTGTGGGTGTGTGTGTAACATGGTGTGTGTTACAGGATCAGGTGTGGAGGCTATGAGGCAGGAAACATCTGGCCTAACACCTCCCACTCACTTTACCAACACCACGGAGTAGCCTGATGATTTACCATAGCAACGGGGGCAAACCACGGCTGCACCACTGGAGACATCCCCTCAGTTACACAGTCTCTACTCTCTGTCTGTCTGTCTCTCTTTCTGTATCTGCATGCATATATAACATGCACACACGCTCTTTCTGTCCCTTTCTCAGCACCTGAGAGTAGCCCTCTCTTCACTCCTCTCTGTCTGGGCAATACCCACTCTGTCTCACCACTGGAACACCATCCTCAGTTTACATGATCTCTCTCTCTGTCTGTCTGTCTCTCTTTCTGTCCCTTTTTCTCTCTCTCTCGCTCTCTCTCTCTCTGTCTGTCTATATCTCTCTGTCTCTCTCTCTCTGTCTATCTCTCTTTCTCTGTCTGTCTATATCTCTCTGTCTCTCTCTCTGTCTATCTCTCTCTGTCTCTCTCTCTGTCTATCTCTCTCTCTATATATATATCTCCCTGTCTCTCTCTCTCTCTCTGTCTGTCTATATCTCTCTGTCTCTCTCTCTGTCTGTCTGTCTATATCTCTCTGTCTCTCTCTCTATCTCTCTCTCTCTGTTTCTCTCTATCTCTCTCTGTTTCGTCTTCTATTAGCTACCTAGAAATGTTCCTAAAGCAGTGAGGTAACTATCTCCAGTTGATTCCACCAGTCTTGTCTTATTTCCCTCCGTGTCCCTCCAGAAGAGAGAGAAGAGGAGAGGGATGAAGAGAGGAGGAAGGAGTGGATGGACCAGGAGAGAGAGAGAACCCTGAGCAGACTCCGCTCCTTCAGAGAGGTAATCAGTCAACCCGTCACTTCTCCTCTCATGGATGGAGGGGACTAAAGGAAGATGGGCGTGTTGCTGAAGTGTTTTCCTGCTGTCTTTCCTGTAGAAGCGACAGGAAGTTACGTCCTGAAGACTCCACGATCCAAGATGGCTGCCAGGGAGCCGCAGTGTTCCGACCTCTCCCAGCCTCTGTCAATCATTAGCATCGGCCCCTCCCTTCATCTAACGGGCCGCCCCCAGAAAGACCCCAGGAAACTCAAACCCGAAGACATCCCTGTCCAAATCTTCACTCCTCCTTCCTCTCCTCCTTCGCTCTCTGCCAACTACACCTCCCACTACAGCTGTACCCCACCTCAGACCTCCTCTCCTCCTCCTCCTCCTCCTCCCCCTCCCCTACCCCCACCTCCTCCTCCCCTCCACCCCCTCCCTGCCCTCACCCCCTGTAAGACAGAGGTAGGGGACTCCCCATGCCTCTCAGTGAGAGAGAGGCCTCACCCTTCCCTGCCAAATGACTCCTGAAGCAGAACCTAGGTGAGAATGATCCACCTTCCAGTGCCGGTCTGTTTCTGATGCAGTAGCTACTTGTCCCGGCTCATTATTTCTCCTACTGTTGTAAAAAAGGAGAAACTCTCTGTCTTCTACAAGTTTCTACTGTAGCTGCACCTTGCGACAGCTCTCTGAAGCTTCTACTCTTTCCATATCTGCTCTCTCGTCTTTCTTCTCCCTGTTTCTCTCTCTCTGTCGTCTCTCTCTCCCACCTTTCTTTCCTGCTTCTTCTCCCTCGTTTCTCTCTCTCTCACCTTTCTTCCCCTACTTCTTCTCTCTCTGATTTCTCTCTCCCACCTTTCTTCCCCTACTCCTTCTCTCTCTCGTTTCTCTCTCCACATTTCCCATTCCCTACTCATTCTCTCTCTGGTTATCTCTCCTACCTTTCTTCCCCTTCTCCCCTCCTCTCCCTCTCTGGTTTCTCTTACCCCCTCTCTCTCTCTCTCTGTCTCTCTCTCTCTTTCTCTCTCTCTCTCTCTCTCTCTCTCGTCTCTGTCTCTGTCTCTCTCTCTCTGTCTCTCCTCTCTCTCTTCTCTCTCCTCTCTCCTGTTTTCTCCTCATGTTACCCTCTTTCCCACCGAGGTGTTGGCATCATTACTGGTCAGGTCAGGCTGTCTTTCCAGCCCCTTGCCTCTGGTTCAAGCTGGCACCCTCCCGGTGCGGCCTCAGGGGAATGGCATGTCTGCCATCAGACTTGGTCAGATCAGGTCAACATGTCAGGTATCATCCATTTCCCTCCTGGTCCCGAAGCTATATTTACCTCACATTAATGACAATGTACAGGAGTTAGCATCAGCCATGTTATCATCAATGACAATGGGGTCAAATGAAGCTGTCAGGGTTAGCCATGAGGCATGTTATCACATTAATGACAATGTGGGGGGTCTAGTTATGACAATGTGCAGGAGTTAGCCATGAAGCTGTACATCATATTAATGACATGACAATGTAGGACTTAGGAAGTGTAGGAGTTAAGCCATGAAGATATGTTACATCACAATGTAGCTGGCCGCCAGGAGTTAGCCATGAAGCTGTTACATGCAATGTGGGAGTTAGCCATGAAGTTTTATGTTTACATCACATTAATGACAATATACAGGAGTTAGCCATGAAGCTATGTTACATTAATGACAATGTGCAGGAGTTAGCCCATGCAGGCTGTACAGGAGTTAGCCATGAAGCTATGTTACATTAATGACGATGTGCAGGAGTTAGCCATGAAGCTGTACAGGAGTTACTATGAAGATATGTTACATTAATGACAATGTGCAGGAGTTAGCCATGAAGCTATGTTACATTGGCAGCAGAGTTAGCACATGAAGCTATGTTACATTAATGACAATGTGCAGGAGTTAGCCATAGTAGCTGACAATGTGCAGAGAGAGTTAGCCATGAAGATATGTTACATTAATGACGATGTGCAGGAGTTAGCCATGAAGCTATGTTACATTAATGACAATGTGCAGGAGTTAGTCATGAAGCTATGTTACATTAATGACAATGTGCAGGAGTTAGCCATGAAGCTGCTACATTAATGACAATGTGCAGGGAGTTACTATGAAGCTGTACAGGAGTTAGCCATGAAGCTGTGTTACATTAATGACAATGTGCAGGAGTTAGCCATGAAGCTATGTTACATTAATGACAATGTGCAGGAGTTAGCCATGAAGCTGTACAGGAGTGCTTCACATTTAATGACAATGTGCAGGAGTTAGCCATGAAGCAGAGTTAGCCATGAAGATTACATTAATGACAATGTGCAGGAGTTAGCCATGAAGCTGTACAGGAGTTATAAAGCTATGTTACATTAATGACAATGTGCAGGAGTTAGCCATTAATGACAATGTACAGGAGTTAGCCATGAAGCTATGTTACATTAATGACAATGAGTTAGCAGAGTTAACAGGAGTTAGCCAAGCTATGTTACATTAATGACAATGTGGAGTTAGCCATGAAGCTGTACAGGAGTTAGCCATGAAGATATGTTACATTAATGACAATGTGCAGGAGTTAGCATGAAGCTGTACAGTTACATGAAGCTATGTTACATTAATGACAATGTGCAGGAGTTAGCCATGAAGCTATGTTACATTAATGACAATGTGCAGGAGAGTAAAATATGAAGCCATGTTACATTAATGACAATGTGCAGGAGTTAGCCATGAAGCTGTACAGGAGTTAGCCATGAAGCTATGTTACATTAATGACGATGTGCAGGAGTTAGCCATGAATGGTGGGAGTTAGCCATGAAGATATGTTACATTAATGACAATGTGCAGGAGTTAGCCATGAAGCTGTACAGGAGTTAGCCATGAAGCTATGTTACATTAATGACAATGTGCAGGAGTTAGCCATGAAGCTATGTTACATTAATGACAATGTGCAGGAGTTAGCCATGAAGCTGTACAGGAGTTAGCCATGAAGCTATGTTACATTAATGACAATGTGCAGGAGTTAGCCATGAAGCTGTACAGGAGTTAGCCATGAAGCTATGTTACATTAATGACAATGTGCAGGAGTTAGCCATGAAGCTGTACAGGAGTTAGCCATGAAGCTATGTTACATTAATGACAATGTGCAGGAGTTAGCCATGAGCTTACATGTTACATTAATGACAATGTGCAGGAGTTGTTATTTATGTGACAATGTGCAGGAGTTAGCCATGAAGCCTATGTTACATTAATGACAATGTGCAGGAGTTAGCCATGAAGCTATGTTACATTAATGACAATGTGCAGAGTTAGCTTCATGAAGCTGTACAGAGTTAGCCATGAAGCTATGTTACATTAATGACAATGTGCAGGAGTTAGCCATGAAGCTGTACAGGAGTTGTTATGAAGCTATGTTACATGACAATGTGCAGGAGTTAGCCATGAAGCCATGCTACACTAATGACAATGTACAGGAGTTAGCCATGAAGCTATGTTACATTTAATGACAATGTGCAGGAGTTAGCCATGAAGCTATTTTACATTAATGACAATGTGCAGGAGTTAGCCATGAAGCTGTACAGGAGACAATGTGCCATGAAGCCATGTTACATTAATGACAATGTGGAGTTATACAATATGAAGCTATGTTACATTAATGACAATGTGCAGGAGTTAGCCATGAAGCTGTACAGGAGTTAGCCATGAAGCTATGTTACATTAATGACAATGTGCAGGAGTTAGTCATGAAGTATGTTACATTAATGACAATGTGCAGGAGTTAGCCATGAAGCTATGTTACATTAATGACAATGTGCAATGAAGCTGCAGGAGTTAGCCATGAAGCTATGTTACATTAATGACAATGTGCAGGAGTTAGCCATGAAGCTGTACAGGAGTTAGCCATGAAGCTACATTAATGACAATGTGCAGGAGTTAGTCATGAAGCTATGTTACATTAATGACAATGTGCAGGAGTTAGCCATGAAGCTGTGTTACATTAATGTGCAGGGAGTTAGCCATGTGTACAGGAGTTAGCCATGAAGCTATGTTACATTAATGACAATGTGCAGGAGTTAGCCATGAAGCTGTACAGGAGTTTAGTCATGAAGCTATGTTACATTAATGACAATGTGCAGGAGTTAGCCATGAAGCTGTACAGGAGTTATGAAGCCATGTTACATTAATGACAATGTGCAGGAGTTAGCCAGCCAGTATGTTACATTAATGACAATGTGCAGGAGTTAGCCATGAAGCTGTACAGGAGTTACATGAAGATATAAGCTACATTAATGACAATGTGCGAGGAGTTAGCCATGAAGCTGTACAGGAGTTAGTCATGAAGCTATGTTACATTAATGACAATGTGCAGGAGTTAGTCATGAAGCTATGTTACATTAATGACAATGTGCAGGAGTTAGCCATGAAGCTGTTTACATTAATGACAATGTGCAGGAGTGTAGGAGCTGAAGCTATGTTACATTAATGACAATGTGCAGGAGTTAGCCATGAAGCTGTACAGGAGTTAGCCATGAAGCTATGTTACATTAATGACAATGTGCAGGAGTTAGTCATGAAGCTATGTTACATTAATGACAATGTGCAGGAGTTAGCCATGAAGCTATGTTACATTAATGACAATGTGCAGGAGTTAGCCATGAAGCTATGTTACATTAATGACAATGTGCAGGAGTTAGCCATGAAGCTGTACAGGAGTTAGCCATGAAGCTATGTTACATTAATGACAATGTGCAGGAGTTAGCCATGAAGCTGTACAGGAGTTAGCCATGAAGCTATGTTACATTAATGACAATGTGCAGGAGTTAGCCATGAAGCTGTGTTACATTAATGACAATGTGCAGGAGTTAGCCATGAAGCTGTTAATGACAATGTGCCATGAAGCTATGTTACATTAATGACAATGTGCAGGAGTTAGCCATGAAGCTATGTTACATTAATGACAATGTGCAGGAGTTAGCCATAGTTGTACAGGAGTTAGCCATATGTTACATTAATGACAATGTGCAGGGGTTAGCCATGAAGCTATGTTACATTAATGACAATGTGCAGGAGTTAGCCATGAAGCTGTACAGTTACCATGAATGACATTAATGACAGGAGTTAGCCATGAAGCTATGTTACATTAATGACAATGTGCAGGAGTTGGCCATGAAGCTGTACAGGAGGAGTTAGCCATGAAGCTATGTTACATTAATGACAATGTGCAGGAGTTAGCCATGAAGCTATGTTACAGGTAGGAGTTAGCCATGAAGCTATGTTACATTAATGACAATGTGCAGGAGTTAGCCATGAAGCTATGTTACATTAATGACAATGTGCAGTTAGCCATGAAGCTGTGTTACATTGTGCAATGACAATGTGCAGGAGTTAGCCATGAAGCTGTTACATTAATGACAATGTGCAGGGAGTTAGCCATGAAGCTGTACAGGAGTTAGCCATGAAGCTACATTAATGACAATGTGCAGGAGTTAGCCATGAAGCTGTGTTACATTAATGACAATGTGCAGAGTTAGCCATGAAGCTATGTACAATGGAGGAGTTAGCCATGAAGCTATGTTACAATTACGCAGGAGTTAAATATGAAGCCATGTTACATTAATGACAATGTGCAGGGAGTTAGCCATGAAGCTATGTTACATTAATTACATGTGCAGGAGTTAATGACAATGTGCAGGAGTTAGCCATGAAGCTATGTTACATTAATGACAATGTGCAGGAGTTAGCCATGAAGCTGTACATTAATGACATTAATGGAGTTAGCCATGAAGCTATGTTACATTAATGACAATGTGCAGGAGTTAGCCATGAAGCTGTACAGTTACATTAATGACAATGTGCAGGAGTTAGCCATGAAGCTGTACAGGAGTTAGCATGAAGTAATGACATTAATGACAGGAGTTAGTATGAAGCTATGTTACATTAATGACAATGTGCAGGAGTTAGCCATGAAGCTGTACAGGAGTTAGCCATGAAGCTATGTTACATTAATGACAATGTGCAGGAGTTAGCCATGAAGCTATGTTACATTAATGACAATGTGCAGGAGTTAGCCATGAAGCTGTTACAGACAATGTGCAGTTAGCCATGAAGCTGTACAGAGTTAGCATGAAGCTATGTTACATTAATGACGATGTGCAGGAGTTAGCCATGAAGCTATGTTACATTAATGACAATGTGCAGGAGTTAGCCATGAAGCTATGTTACATTAATGACAATGTGCAGGAGTTAGCCATGAAGCTATGTTACATTAATGACAATGTGCAGAGTTAGCCATGAAGCTATGTTACATTAATGACAATGTGCAGGAGTTAGCCATGAAGCTATGTTACATTAGGCCATGAAGCCATGTTACATTAATGATCAGTGCAGGAGTTAGCCATGAAGCTGTTACAGACAATGTGCAGGAGTTAGCCATGAAGCTATGTTACATTAATGACAATGTGCAGGAGTTAGCCATGAAGCTGTGTTACATCACATTAATGACAATGTGCAGGAGTTAGCCATGAAGCTATGTTACATTAATGACAATGTGCAGGAGTTAGCCATGAAGCTGTACAGGAGTTACTGAAGCCATAGATTACATTAATGACAATGTACATGTTACATCACATTAATGTGCAGGAGTTAGCCATGAAGCTGTGCAGGAGTTAGCCATGAAGATATGTTACATTAATGACGAATGTGCAGGAGTTAGCCATGAAGCTGTACAGGAGTTAGCCATGAAGATATGTTACATTAATGACGATGTGCAGGAGTTAGCCATGAAGATATGTTACATTAATGACAATGTGCAGGAGTTAGCCATGAAGATATGTTACATTAATGACGATGTGCAGGAGTTAGCCATGAAGCTATGTTACATTAATGACAATGTGCAGGAGTTAGCCATGAAGATAGGTTACATTAATGACAATGTGCAGGAGTTAGCCATGAAGCTATGTTACATTAATGATAATGTGCAGGAGTTAGCCATGAAGCTATGTTACATTAATGACAATGTGCAGGAGTTAGCCATGAAGCTATGTTACATTAATGACAATGTGCAGGAGTTAGCCATGAAGCTATGTTACAGTCCTACAGGATCTATACCTGTTAGTAAAGGTGTCAGATAGAGATGACCTACAGGATCTATACCTGTTAGTAAAGGTGTCAGATAGAGATGACCTACAGGATCTATACCTGTTAGTGAAGGTGTCAGATAGAGATGACCTACAGGATCTACCTGTTAGTAAAGTGTCAACTAGAGATGACCTACAGGATCTACCTGTTAGTAAGGTGTCAGATGAGATGACCTACAGGATCTATACCTGTTAGTAAAGGTGTCAGATAGTGATGACCTACAGGATCAATACCTGTTAGTAAAGGTGTCTAGAGACGACCTGCAGGATCTATACCTGTTAGTA
>NW_026284727.1:40000-54521 GCF_023373465.1 Oncorhynchus keta | reverse complement strand
CTGTCCCCTTAGAGAGGAACTCTGAACACTGTCCCCTTAGAGAGGAACTCTGAACACTGTCCCCTTAGAGGAACTCTGAACACTGTCCCCTTAGAGGAACTCTGGTCCCCTTAGAGAGGAACTCTGAACACTGTCCCCTTAGAGAGGAACTCTGAACACCCCTTAGAGAGGAACTCTGAACACTGTCCCCTTAGAGAGGAACTCCTGACTCCCCTTAGAGAGGAACTCTGAACACTGTCCCCTTAGAGAGGAACTCTGAACACTGTCCCCTTAGAGAGGAACTCTGAACACTGTCCCCTTAGAGAGGAACTCTGAACACTGTCCCCTTAGAGAGGAACTCTGAACACTCTGTGTCCCCTTAGAGAGGAACTGAACACTGAACACTGTCCCCTTAGAACACTGAGGAACTCTGAACACTGTCCCCTTAGAGAGGAACTCTGAACACTGTCCCCTTAGAGAGGAACTCTGAACACTGTCCCCTTAGAGAGGAACTCTGAACACTGTCCCCTTAGAGAGGAACTCTGAACACTGTCCCCTTAGAGGGAACTCTGAACACTGTCCCCTTAGAGAGGAACTCTGAACACTGTCCCCTTTGAGAGAGGAACTCTGAACACTGTCCCCTTAGAGAGGAACTCTGAACACTGTCCCCTTAGAGAGGAACTCTGAACACTGTCCCCTTAGAGAGGAACTCTGAACACTGTCCCCTTAGAGAGGAACTCTGAACACTGTCCCCTTTAACACTGAGAGGAACTCTGAACACTGTCCCCTTAGAGAGAGAGGAACTCTGAACACTGTCCCCTTTAAGAGGAACTCTGAACACTGTCCCCTTTAAGAGGAACTCTGAACACTGTCCCCTTTAAGAGGAACTCTGAACACTGTCCCCTTAGAGAGGAACTCTGAACACTGTCCCTTTAAGAGGAACTCTGAACACTGTCCCCTTAGAGAGGAACTCTGAACACTGTCCCCTTTGAGAGGAACTCTGAACACTGTCCCCTTAGAGAGGAACTCTGAACACTGTCCCCTTTGAGAGGAACTCTGAACACTGTCCCCTTAGAGAGGAACTCTGAACACTGTCCCCTTTGAGAGGAACTCTGAACACTGTCCCCTTTGAGAGGAACTCTGAACACTGTCCCCTTTGAGAGGAACTCTGAACACTGTCCCCTTAGAGAGGAACTCTGAACACTGTCCCCTTAGAGAGGAACTCTGAACACTGTCCCCTTTAAGAGGAACTCTGAACACTGTCCCCCTTCGAGAGGAACTCTGAACGAGTCAAGCAACTCAAGAGCCAATATTTCCAGGTAAGATGACTATAAAATACAGAACTGGTTTTGAACAAAAACTAAACAGGGCAGAGGAACACAATGGCATGTTTTAATGTAAACTACCGTAATAACCTAACTCTTATGTTGCCTTGTGGATGTATTTTTAGAGAGTCATGGAGATTGAAACCAGGCAAACACCCCACGTATTCATCTTTGTGGATGAGGCTGGTTTCAACTTGGCAAAACACGGTGGTGAGGAAGGAATGTGATTGGGAAAAGAGCCACAGTGGATGTCCCGAGCCAGAGGTGGATGTCCCGGGCCAGAGGGTGGATGTCCCGGGCCAGAGGGGTGGATGTCCCGGGCCAGAGGGGTGGATGTCCCAGGCCAGAGGGTGGATGTCCCGGGCCAGAGGGGTGGATGTCCCGGGCCAGAGGGTGGATGTCCCGGGCCAGAGGGGTGGATGTCCCGGGCCAGAGGGTGGATGTCCCGGGCCAGAGGGGTGGATGTCCCGGGCCAGAGGGTGGATGTCCCGGGCCAGAGAGAGGTGGATGTCCCGGCCAGAGGGGTGGATGTCCCGGGCCAGAGGGGTGGATGTCCCGGGCCAGAGGGGTGGATGTCCCGGGCCAGAGGGGTGGATGTCCCGGGCCAGAGGGGTGCCGACATCACAATGTGTGCAGCAATATCCTCTGTTGGATTGCTGTCACACAAACCGCTAATTCCTGGGTGACCTCTATGGAAGGGTTGGGCCGTACAACACCGAGCATCTCATTACATTCCTGGATGACCTCTATGGAAGGGTTGGGCCGTACAACACTGAGTGTCTCATTACATTCCTGGATGACCTCTATGGAAGGGTTGGGCCGTACAACACTGAGTGTCTCATTACATTCCTGGATGACCTCTATGGAAGGGTTGGGTCGTACAACACCGAGCGTCTCATTACATTCCTGGGTGACCTCTATGGAAGGGTTGGGCCGTACAACACCGAGCGTCTCATTACATTCCTGGATGACCTCTATGGAAGGGTTGGGCCGTACAACACCGAGTGTCTCATTACATTCCTGGGTGACCTCTATGGAAGGGTTGGGCCGTACAACACCGAGCGTCTCATTACATTCCTGGATGACCTCTATGGAAGGGTTGGGCCGTACAACACCGAGCGTCTCATTACATTCCTGGATGACCTCTATGGAAGGGTTGGGCCGTACAACACCGAGCATCTCATATCATTCCTGGGTGACCTCTATGGAAGGGTTGGGCCGTACAACACCGAGCATCTCATTTCATTCCTGGATGACCTCTATGGAAGGGTTGGGCCGTACAACACCGAGCGTCTCATTACATTCCTGGATGACCTCTATGGAAGGGTTGGGCCGTACAACACCGAGCGTCTCATTACATTCCTGGATGACCTCTATGGAAGGGTTGGGCCGTACAACACCGAGCATCTCATTACATTCCTGGATGACCTCTATGGAAGGGTTGGGCCGTACAACACCGAGCATCTCATTACATTCCTGGATGACCTCTATGGAAGGGTTGGGCCGTACAACACCGAGCGTCTCATTACATTCCTGGATGACCTCTATGGAAGGGTTGGGCCGTACAACACCGAGTGTCTCATTACATTCCTGGGTGACCTCTATGGAAGGGTTGGGCCGTACAACACCGAGCATCTCATTACATTCCTGGATGACCTCTATGGAAGGGTTGGGCCGTAACACCGAGCGTCTCATTACATTCCTGGATGACCTCTATGGAAGGGTTGGGCCGTACAACACCGAGCATCTCATATCATTCCTGGACGACCTCTATGGAAGGGTTGGGCCGTACAACACCGAGCGTCTCATTTCATTCCTGGATGACCTCTATGGAAGGGTTGGGCCGTACAACACCGAGCATCTCATATCATTCCTGGATGACCTCTATGGAAGGGTTGGGCCGTACAACACCGAGCATCTCATATCATTCCTGGATGACATCTATGGAAGGGTTGGGTCAGGTGAGGAAAGAAAAGGGCTGTAGTGAGGGGAAATCGACCAAAGTTTGTAATTGTATGGGACAATGTGACATTTCACCACTCCCGTGCAGTCACAGAGTGGTTTGCAGTCCCTCCGGGGATGGTGTCACATTTCCTCCCACCTTTCTCTCCATTCCTCAACCCCATAGAGGAATTATTTTCCTCATGGAGGTGGAAAGTTTATGACCACCATCCACATGATCAAATGTCCCTCCTGGACGCAATGAATGCTGGATGCCTGGACATATCTGCAAAAGATTGCCAGGGATGGACGAGGCATGTCATAAGATTCTTTCCTAGGTGTATTGCCCAAGATGACATAAGAAGTAATGTGGATGAGAACCTGTGGCCCAATGCAGAAGACAGGGTTGACTAGCATTGCTACTGTATCTGTATCGGTAGATGGTGTATATACACTTTCTTGTATTTTTGGAATCACTCAATGCCAAAAAAGATATTGAAGCATATTGCAATAAGGTCGGATGAATTCCTGTCACATAAACTCCAGTGAATTCTAAACAGTAGAGAGGTGTCATTGTGGATTTGTAAAGACATTTTACAGAAGAAAACATTGTGTAATGCTACCTGTTGTTAGTGGGTTTTTTAGGTTGTTGTTTTATGAGCGACAACGTGTGCTTGTTGGGTGACAACCTTTGCTAGTGTTATGAAAGAATGAGTTGATTTGAGACCTATGAAGTGTTTTGGTAGTTTTAGTGCATTTTGGTTGTGAAATTAACTGCTGTGCCAAGCTGAAATTTGGTTAGAACTGTGTGAAGAGATTTGAAAAAGTGACCTAAGTATTCAAAAATGGGTCCTAGCAATTGTAAAATACTGTAAATAGACTGCTATGTGAGATCGTTATCTACAGATTAAATAGATAACCACGTGAGATCGTTATCTACAGATGAAATAGATAACTACGTGAGATCGTTATCTACAGATTAAATAGATAACTAAGTGAGATCGTTATCTACAGATTAAATAGATAACTACGTGAGATCGTTATCTACAGATTAAATAGACAACTAAGTGAGATCGTTATCTACAGATTAAATAGACAACTAAGTGAGATCGTTATCTACAGATTAAATAGATAACCACGTGAGATCGTTGTCTACAGATTAAATAGATAACCATGTGAGATCGTTATCTACAGATTAAATAGATAACTACGTGAGATCGTTGTCTACAGATTAAATAGACAACTAAGTGAGATCGTTATCTACAGATTAAATAGATAACTACGTGAGATCGTTGTCTACAGATTAAATAGATAACCACGTGAGATCGTTATCTACAGATTAAATAGATAACCACGTGAGATCGTTGTCTACAGATTAAATAGACAACTACGTGAGATCGTTATCTACAGATTAAATAGACAACTACGTGAGATCGTTATCTACAGATTAAATGGATAACTACGTGAGATCGTTATCTACAGATTAAATGGATAACTACGTGAGATCGTTATCTACAGATTAAATAGATAACTACGTGAGATCGTTATCTACAGATTAAATAGATAACCACGTGAGATCGTTATCTACAGATTAAATAGATAACCATGTGAGATCGTTGTCTACAGATTAAATAGATAACCATGTGAGATCGTTATCTACAGATTAAATAGATAACCACGTGAGATCGTTATCTACAGATTAAATAGATAACCACGTGAGATCGTTATCTACAGATTAAATAGATAACCACGTGAGATCGTTATCTACAGATTAAATAGATAACCACGTGAGATCGTTATCTACAGATTAAATAGATAACCACGTGAGATCGTTATCTACAGATTAAATAGATAACCACGTGAGATCGTTATCTACAGATTAAATAGATAACCACGTGAGATCGTTGTCTACAGATTAAATAGATAACCACGTGAGATCGTTATCTACAGATTAAATAGATAACTACGTGAGATCTTTGTCTACAGATTAAATAGACAACTAAGTGAGATCGTTATCTACAGATTAAATAGATAACCACGTGAGATCGTTGTCTACAGATTAAATAGATAACTACGTGAGATCGTTGTCTACAGATTAAATAGACAACTAAGTGAGATCGTTATCTACAGATTAAATAGATAACCACGTGAGATCATTGTCTACAGATTAAATAGATAACCACGTGAGATCGTTGTCTACAGATTAAATAGACAACTAAGTGAGATCGTTATCTACAGATTAAATAGACAACTACGTGAGATCGTTGTCTACAGATTAAATAGATAACTACGTGAGATCGTTATCTACAGATTAAATAGATAACCACGTGAGATCGTTATCTACAGATTAAATAGATAACCACGTGAGATCGTTGTCTACAGATTAAATAGACAACTAAGTGAGATCGTTATCTACAGATTAAATAGACAACTACGTGAGATCGTTGTCTACAGATTAAATAGATAACTACGTGAGATCGTTATCTACAGATTAAATAGATAACCACGTGAGATCGTTATCTACAGATTAAATAGATAACTACGTGAGATCGTTATCTACAGATTAAATAGATAACCACGTGAGATCGTTGTCTACAGATTAAATAGACAACTAAGTGAGATCGTTATCTACAGATTAAATAGACAACTACGTGAGATCGTTGTCTACAGATTAAATAGATAACTACGTGAGATCGTTATCTACAGATTAAATAGATAACCACGTGAGATCGTTATCTACAGATTAAATAGATAACTACGTGAGATCGTTATCTACAGATTAAATAGACAACTAAGTGAGATCGTTGTCTACAGATTAAATAGATAACCACGTGAGATCTTTGTCTACAGATTCAATCAAATCCAATGGTAAAACCCAGAAGCTAAAACACAAAATGGTAAAAAATAAATTAAAAGTCCAAAACGTTACAGAGTTACAGTGGGTTAAATAAACTATATGTTTCTAAAAGGGAACTTGAGTTAAAGGGAACTTGAGTTAAAGGGAACTTGAGTTAAAGGGAACTTCAGTTAAAGATGACTTCAGTTAAAGGGAACTTCAGTTAAAGGGAACTTCAGTTAAAGGGAACTTCAGTTAAAGATGACTTCAGTTAAAGGGAACTTCAGTTAAAGATGACTTCAGTTAAAGGGAACTTCAGTTAAAGGGAACTTCAGTTAAAGGGAACCTCAGTTAAAGGGAACTTCAGTTAAAGGTGACTTCAGTTAAAGGGAACTTCAGTTAAAGGGAACTTCAGTTAAAGGGAACTTCAGTTAAAGATGACTTCAGTTAAAGGGAACTTCAGTTAAAGGGAACTTCCGTTAAAGGGAACTTCAGTTAAAGGGAACCTCAGTTAAAGGGAACTTCAGTTAAAGGGAACTTCAGTTAAAGGGAACCTCAGTTAAAGGGAACTTCAGTTAAAGATGACTTCAGTTAAAGGGAACTTCAGTTAAAGGGAACTTCAGTTAAAGGGAACTTCAGTTAAAGATGACTTCAGTTAAAGGGAACTTCAGTTAAAGGGAACTTCAGTTAAAGGGAACTTCAGTTAAAGGGAACTTCAGTTAAAGGGAACCTCAGTTAAAGGAACTTCAGTTAAAGGGAACTTCAGTTAAAGGGAACCTCAGTTAAAGGGAACTTCAGTTGAAGGGAACCTCAGTTAAAGGGAACCTCAGTTAAAGGGAACTTCAGTTAAAGGGAACCTCAGTTAAAGGGAACCTCAGTTAAAGGGAACCTCAGTTAAAGGGAACTTCAGTTAAAGATGACTTCAGTTAAAGGGAACTTCAGTTAAAGGGAACTTGAGTTAAAGGGAACCTCAGTTAAAGGGAACTTCAGTTAAAGGGAACCTCAGTTAAAGGTGACTTCAGTTAAAGGAACTTCAGTTAAAGGGAACTTCAGTTAAAGGGAAGGGAACTTCAGTTGACTTCAGTGTACCCTTAACTTCTTTCAGCATCAAGTAATTAGGAGCTTGGTAAACTATCTACTCAGAGTATTTTATGGCCAGGGCTAGTGCTGCGCTATGTCTACATGACAAATTACAGTGTACACAACATGTGTGTGTGTGTGTGTGTGTGCGTGTGTGTGTGTGTGTGTGTGTGTGTGTGTGTGTGTGTGTGTGTGTGTGTGTGTGTGTGTGTGTGTGTGAGATCCTCCATCCTTACACAAACAGGGGTCCCCAGTGGCACCATATTCCCTCAAAGTAGTGCACTACATAGGAACTACATATTTAAAGTAGTGCACTACATAGAACTACATATTCAAAGTAGTGCACTACATAGGAACTACATATTTAAAGTAGTGCACTACATAGGAACTACATGGTCAAAGTAATGCACTACATAGGGAATGGGGTGCCAGTTCTGGTCTAAAGTAGTGCACTACATAGGAACTACATGGTCAAAGTAATGCACTACATAGGGAATAGGGTGCCAGTTCTGGTCTAAAGTAGTGCACTACATAAGGAACTACATGGTCAAAGTAGTGCACTACATAAGGAACTACATGGTCAAAGTAGTGCACTACATAAGGGAATAGGGTGCCATTTGGGACGCATGTTGAGTTACTGCTTGAGTTTCCCCCTCAAAACGTCTTCCAGTGTCACCATGGTGGTAGAACAGCCTTCCAACTCTGTTTCTGACAGCCAAGTCACAAACAAAACACTCTGCCTACGTCTCCTACGTACTCCGAATGATCTCTCTCTCTCTCTCTCTCTCTCTCTCTCTCTCTCTCTCTCTCTCTCTCTCTCTCCCTCTTTCTCTCTCTCTCTCTCTCTCTCTCTCTCTCTCTCTCTCTCTCTCTCTCTCTCTCTCTCTCTCTCTCTCTCCCTCTCTGTCTCTCTCTCTGTCTCTCTCTCTCTCTCTCAAAAACATCCTCTCTTCGCCTCTCTCTCTCTCTACTCTCAGATCTCTCTCTCTCTGCTCTCTCTTTCTCTCTTTGCTCTCTCTCTCTCTGCTCTCTCTCAAACACAGCCTGTGTCTCAGCTTCTCTCTCTCTCGCTCTATCTCTGTCTGATATCTGAACTCTGTGTTCAGCTAGGCAGGTAAGTGTGTCATGTTAACACCGCCGTAGTGCTTTACCACGACAACACAAAATTAAACGTCAACATTTAGTCCTGAATTCTTAAGCATCACAGAAACATCCTCCTCTTTTTTCTCATCTCTCTGAAGCTGCAGTGTCAAATTCTCAGTAAACGAAAGTAAGAAAGATACAACCCCTTGGTCTTCATCAGGTGGAGATAAATGCAGAGCAGAATGTCAGCAGGTAAATGTTAAAGCTGTTCAGAGTCACCTCAGATCTGGTGTGTAAAATCTGTTCAGAGTCACCTCAGATCTGGTGTGTAAATCTGTTCAGAGTCACCTCAGATCTGGTGTGTAAATCTGTTCAGAGTCACCTCAGATCTGGTGTGTAAATCTGTTCAGAGTCACCTCAGATCTGGTGTGTAAATCTGTTCAGAGTCACCTCAGATCTGGTGTGTAAATCAGTTCAGAGTCACCTCAGATCTGGTGTGTAAATCAGTTCAGAGTCACCTCAGATCTGGTGTGTAAAATCTGTTCAGAGTCACCTCAGATCTGGTGTGTAAATCAGTTCAGAGTCACCTCAGATCTGGTCTGGTGTGTAAATCTGTTCAGAGTCACCTCAGATCTGTGTTGTAGAAGACACCTCTACTCACACCGTCACACCTTCCAGCATTCCTCCAACACAGAATCAGAATAAACCACTGTGTACAGCTAGGACGATGGACCTCAGAGCCCAGTCAGGACGCAGATTCTCTTTCTCCTTTCATCAGGAGATTTAGAAGGAGGGAGGGTGGCAGAGAAGAGAGGTAAGTCATAGTGTCATTTTCCCATCGCCTCCCACCTCCTCGCCACACACAAAGCTCTGAATAAATCTGACGCTGTTCTGTTCCAACTTCCCCGTTGTCTCCTACGCCTCCCCACCTGTCTCTCTCTCTCTCTCTCTCTCTCTCTCTCTCTCTCTCCCTGACTCAATTGTTCACTTCAGTGTGCAGATGTCACTACCCTTCCCCCCGATGTCACTGGGGTGTCATTCGATGCGCACCTGCACTTGGCAGGCGGCTCCGCTCGGCTTAAAGGGCAAAGCGGAGCGGTGGAGGGGAGATGGGATGTGTCACCAGGGCTCGACGCCACACAGATTTACATTTCATTACACTGCTTGATTGAGTACACCTGCCCTGCTTGGAACCCTCATCCACCCTCATCCACAATGTCATATCTCTCCACTCTGCTTTCAACCCTCATCTACCCTCATCCACCCTCATCCACAATGTCATATCTCTCCACTCCGCTTTCAACCCTCATCCACCCTCATCCACCCTCATCCACCCTCATCCACAATGTCATATCTCTCCACTCCGCTTTCAACCCTCATCTACCCTCATCCACCCTCATCCACAATGTCATATCTCTCCACTCCGCTTTCAACCCTCATCTACCTTCATCCACCCTCATCCACGATGTCATATCTCTCCACCCCGCTTTCAACCCTCATCCACCCTCATCCACAATGTCATATCTCTGCCCTGCATTCAACCCTCATCCACCCTCATCCACAATGTCATATCTCTGCCCTGCTTTCAACCCTCATCCACCCTCATCCACAATGTCATATCTCTCCACCCCGCTTTCAACCCTCATCTACCCTCATCCACCCTCATCCACAATGTCATATCTCTCCACTCCGCTTTCAACCCTCATCCACCCTCATCCACAATGTCATATCTCTCCACTCCGCTTTCAACCCTCATCCACCCTCATCCACCCTCATCCACAATGTCATATCTCTCCACCCCGCTTTCAACCCTCATCTACCCTCATCCACCCTCATCCACAATGTCATATCTCTCCACTCCGCTTTCAACCCTCATCCACCCTCATCCACAATGTCATATCTCTCCACTCCGCTTTCAACCCTCATCCACCCTCATCCACAATGTCATATCTCTCCACTCCGCTTTCAACCCTCATCCACCCTCATCCACCCTCATCCACAATGTCATATCTCTCCACCCCGCTTTCAACCCTCATCTACCCTCATCCACCCTCATCCACAATGTCATATCTCTCCACTCCGCTTTCAACCCTCATCTACCCTCATCCACCCTCATCCACAATGTCATATCTCTCCACTCCGCTTTCAACCCTCATCCACCCTCATCCACAATGTCATATCTCTCCACTCCGCTTTCAACCCTCATCCACCCTCATCCACCCTCATCCACAATGTCATATCTCTCCACCCCGCTTTCAACCCTCATCCACCCTCATCCACAATGTCATATCTCTGCCCTGCTTTCAACCCTCATCCACCCTCATCCACAATGTCATATCTCTGCCCTGCTTTCAACCCTCATCCACCCTCATCCACAATGTCATATCTCTCCACCCCGCTTTCAACCCTCATCTACCCTCATCCACCCTCATCCACAATGTCATATCTCTCCACTCCGCTTTCAACCCTCATCCACCCTCATCCACCCTCATCCACAATGTCATATCTCTCCACCCCACTTTCAATCCTCATCTACCCTCATCCACCCTCATCCACAATGTCATATCTCTCCACCCCGCTTTCAACCCTCATCTACCCTCATCCACCTTCATCCACAATGTCATATCTCTCCACTCCGCTTTCAACCCTCATCCACCGTCATCCACAATGTTATATCTCTCCACCCCGCTTTCAACCCTCATCTACCCTCATCCACCCTCATCCACAATGTCATATCTCTCCACTCCGCTTTCAATCCTCATCTACCCTCATCCACCCTCATCCACAATGTCATATCTCTCCACCCCGCTTTCAACCCTCATCTACCCTCATCCACCCTCATCCACAATGTCATATCTCTCCACCCCGCTTTCAACCCTCATCCACCCTCATCCACAATTTCATATCTCTCCACCCGGCTTTCAACCCTCATCCACAATGTCATATCTCTCCACTCCGCTTTCAACCCTCATCCACCCTCATCCACAATGTCATATCGTTCCACCCCGCTTTCAACCCTCATCTACCCTCATCCACCCTCATCCACAATGTCATATCTCTCCACTCCGCTTTCAACCCTCATCCACCCTCATCCACCCTCATCCACCCTCATCCACAATGTCATATCTCTCCACCCCACTTTCAATCCTCATCTACCTTCATCCACCCTCTTCCACGATGTCATATCTCTCCACCCCGCTTTCAATCCTCATCTACCCTCATCCACCTTCATCCACAATGTCATATCTCTCCACTCCGCTTTCAACCCTCATCTACCCTCATCCACCGTCATCCACAATGTTATATCTCTCCACCCCGCTTTCAACCCTCATCTACCCTCATCCACCCTCATCCACAATGTCATATCTCTCCACTCCGCTTTCAATCCTCATCTACCCTCATCCACCCTCATCCACAATGTAATATCTCTCCACCCCGCTTTCAACCCTCATCTACCCTCATCCACCCTCATCCACAATGTCATATCTCTCCACCCCGCTTTCAACCCTCATCCACCCTCATCCACAATTTCATATCTCTCCACCCGGCTTTCAACCCTCATCCACAATGTCATATCTCTCCACTCCGCTTTCAACCCTCATCTACCCTCATCCACCCTCATCCACAATGTCATATCTCTCCACTCCGCTTTCAACCTCATCCACCCTCATCCACCCTCATCCACAATGTCATATCGTTCCACCCCGCTTTCAACCCTCATCTACCCTCATCCACCCTCATCCACAATGTCATATCTCTCCACTCTGCTTTCAACCCTCATCTACCCTCATCCACCCTCATCCACAATGTCATATCTCTCCACTCCGCTTTCAACCCTCATCCACCCTCATCCACCCTCATCCACCCTCATCCACAATGTCATATCTCTCCACTCCGCTTTCAACCCTCATCTACCCTCATACACCTCATCCACAATGTCATATCTCTCCACTCCGCTTTCAACCCTCATCTACCTTCATCCACCCTCATCCACGATGTCATATCTCTCCACCCCGCTTTCAACCGTCATCCACCCTCATCCACAATGTCATATCTCTGCCCTGCATTCAACCCTCATCCACCCTCATCCACAATGTCATATCTCTGCCCTGCTTTCAACCCTCATCCACCCTCATCCACAATGTCATATCTCTCCACCCCGCTTTCAACCCTCATCTACCCTCATCCACCCTCATCCACAATGTCATATCTCTCCACTCCGCTTTCAACCCTCATCCACCCTCATCCACAATGTCATATCTCTCCACTCCGCTTTCAACCCTCATCCACCCTCATCCACAATGTCATATCTCTCCACCCCGCTTTCAACCCTCATCTACCCTCATCCACCCTCATCCACAATGTCATATCTCTCCACTCCGCTTTCAACCCTCATCCACCCTCATCCACAATGTCATATCTCTCCACTCCGCTTTCAACCCTCATCTACCCTCATCCACCCTCATCCACAATGTCATATCTCTCCACTCCGCTTTCAACCCTCATCCACCCTCATCCACAATGTCATATCTCTCCACTCCGCTTTCAACCCTCATCCACCCTCATCCACCCTCATCCACAATGTCATATCTCTCCACCCCGCTTTCAACCCTCATCCACCCTCATCCACAATGTCATATCTCTGCCCTGCTTTCAACCCTCATCCACCCTCATCCACAATGTCATATCTCTGCCCTGCTTTCAACCCTCATCCACCCTCATCCACAATGTCATATCTCTCCACCCCGCTTTCAACCCTCATCTACCCTCATCCACCCTCATCCACAATGTCATATCTCTCCACTCCGCTTTCAACCCTCATCCACCCTCATCCACCTTCATCCACAATGTCATATCTCTCCACTCCGCTTTCAACCCTCATCTACCCTCATCCACCGTCATCCACAATGTTATATCTCTCACCCCGCTTTCAACCCTCATCTACCCTCATCCACCCTCATCCACAATGTCATATCTCTCCACTCCGCTTTCAATCCTCATCTACCCTCATCCACCCTCATCCACAATGTCATATCTCTCCACCCGCTTTCAACCCTCATCTACCCTCATCACCCTCATCCACAATGTCATATCTCTCCACCCCGCTTTCAACCCTCATCCACCCTCATCCACAATTTCATATCTCTCCACCCGGCTTTCAACCCTCATCCACAATGTCATATCTCTCCACTCCGCTTTCAACCCTCATCTACCCTCATCCACCCTCATCCACAATGTCATATCTCTCCACTCCGCTTTCAACCCTCATCCACCCTCATCCACCCTCATCCACAATGTCATATCGTTCCACCCCGCTTTCAACCCTCATCTACCCTCATCCACCCTCATCCACAATGTCATATCTCTCCACCCCGCTTTCAACCCTCATCCACCCTCATCCACAATGTCATATCTCTCCACCCCGCTTTCAACCCTCATCCACCCTCATCCACAATGTCATATCTCTCCACTCCGCTTTCAACCCTCATCTACCCTCATCCACCCTCATCCACAATGTCATATCTATCCACTCTGCTTTCAACCCTCATCCACCCTCATCCACAATGTCATATCTCTCCACCCCGCTTTAAACCCTCATCCACCCTCATCCACAATGTCATATCTCTCCACTCCGCTTTCAACCCTCATCCACCCTCATCCACAATATCATATCTCTGCCCCACTTTCAACCCTCATCCACCCTCATCCACAATGTCATATCTCTCCACTCCGCTTTCAACCCTCATACACCCTCATCCACCCTCATCCACAATGTCATATCTATCCACTCTGCTTTCAACCCTCATCCACCCTCATCCACAATGTCATATCTCTCCACTCCGCTTTCAACCCTCATCCACCCTCATCCACAATATCATATCTCTGCCCTGCTTTCAACCCTCATCCACCCTCATCCACAATGTCATATCTCTCCACCCCGCTTTCAACCCTCATCCACCCTCATCCACAATGTCATATCTCTCCACCCCACTTTCAACCATCATCCACCCTCATCCACAATGTCATATCTCTGCCCTGCTTTCAACCCTCATCCACCCTCATCCACAATATCATATCTCTGCCTGCTTTCAACCCTCATCCACCCTCATCCACAATGTCATATCTCTCCACTCCGCTTTCAACCCTCATCCACCCTCATCCACAATATCATATCTCTGCCCTGCTTTCAACCCTCATCCACCCTCATCCACGATGTCATATCTCTCCACTCCGCTTTCAACCCTCATCCACCCTCATCCACAATATCATATCTCTG
>NW_026284727.1:12500-32500 GCF_023373465.1 Oncorhynchus keta | reverse complement strand
ACCAGGCTATGAGGGGTGGCCAGTCCTCTCTGGCTGTGCCGGGTAGAGAGGAACCAGGCTATGAGGGTGGCCAGTCCTCTTCTGGCTGTGCCGGGTAAAGAGGAACCAGGCTATGTGGGGTGGCCAGTCCTCTTTCTGGCTGTGCCGGGTAGAGAGGAACCAGGCTATGAGGGGGGGCAGTCCTCTTCTGGCTGTACCAGGTAGAGAGGAACCAGGCTATGAGGGGTGGCCTGTCCTCTTCTGGCTGTACCAGGTAGAGAGGAACCAGGCTATGAGGGGGGCAGTCCTCTTCTGGCTGTACCAGGTAGGGAGGAACCAGGCTATGAGGGGTGGCCTGTCCTCTTCTGGCTGTACCAGGTAGAGAGGAACCAGGCTATGAGGGGGGCAGTCCTCTTCTGGCTGTACCAGGTTGAGAGGAACCAGGTTATGAGGGGGAGGGGGGTGGCCAGTCCTCTTCTGGCTGTACCAGGTAGAGAGGAACCAGGCTATGAGGGGTGGCCAGTCCTCTTCTGGCTGTACCAGGTAGAGAGGAACCAGGCTATGAGGGGTGGCCAGTCCTCTTCTGGCTGTGCCGGGTAGAGAGGAACCAGGCTATGAGGGGTGGCCAGTCCTCTTCTGGCTGTGCCGGGTAGAGAGGAACCAGGCTATGAGGGGTGGCCAGTCCTCTTCTGGCTGTACCAGGTGGAGATTATAACAGAACATGGCCAATATGTTCAAACGTTCATAGATGACCAGCAGGGTCAGATAATAATAATCACAGTGGTTGTCGAGGGTGCAGCAAGTCAGCACCTCAGGAGTAAATGTCAGTTTGGCTTTTCATAGCCGATCATTCAGAGTATCTGTACCTCTCCTGCTGTCTGTAGACAGAACACAGGACCAGTCTAAATGACTGTTGCAGGAACCCTTCGGTCTGTTGAGGAGGTTTCTAGCCAAGTTTCTCCAGGATTGAAAACTGTCCCTTTGCTCTCTGTTCATGAAATTTGACTCTGTTGTCTCCTTTCTCTTCGTGATTTGTGATGCAGGTGAAGCTGTGATGCTTTAAAGCGTATTAAAATATTGCTTTAAAATAAAGTGTTATTTAAAATAAAAATGTTAAAAACAGAAACCTGGGAAAAAAACTGAATCAGACCAATAATTATAGATATTTTATAGAGCAGTGGAATACTCCTCAGGCCAAAGTGCAAACAGGAGCCACGCTAAACGTTTTTCAAAGCATGAAAACACAAACACTCACACACACACACACACACACTCACGCACACACTCACACACACACACACACACACACACACACACACACACACACACACACACACACACACACACACACACACACACACACACACACACACACACACACACACACACACACACACACACACACACACACACACACACGCAGCCTTCAGTATGGAGCCATGTGTTGTTATCAGGACCATGTTGTAAATAATAAAGGAAACTAAAGTCAGTCCATTGGGGATGAAAGATATTGTAGCAACAGATGTGTCTGTGTCACGGTGACAACAGTCTCGTTCACAGGACTGCATATGTCTTGCAGTGGAACACAGAACTCTAGCTGTTCGTTTTTTTAGCCTACTCTCTCTGACTAATCTACCGTATGCATTTGTAATGTGATGCAACTGTCAATCGTACTGTACATGTTCATGTGTATGAAGAGGAGAACGATCTCTCAAATGAACAAACAGGAAATCATTGTTGGAAACACAGCTAGGTGGAGAGATTAGTGTACTGACGAGTGTTAGAATAATCCTCTCAGAAACACAGCTAGGTGGAGAGATTAGTGTACTGACGAGTGTTAGAATAATCCCTCTCAGAAACACAGCTAGGTGGAGAGATTAGTGTACTGACGAGTGTTAGAATAATCCCTCTCAGAAACACAGCTAGGTGGAGAGATTAGTGTACTGACGAGTGTTAGAATAATCCCTCTCAGAAACACAGCTAGGTGGAGAGATTAGTGTACTGACGAGTGTTAGAATAATCCCTCTCAGAAACACAGCTAGGTGGAGAGATTAGTGTACTGACGAGTGTTAGAATAATCCCTCTCAGAAACACAGCTACACGCTCAAGCCTGCTAAATCTTTCACACCTGCTGCCCAAAGATGGTACTGGACCTGAAATGCCCGTTTTCTTGGAGTCTTTTAATGCTAAAATCAGTTCTTTAAAATCCATTTTCAAATGTTCCGAGGAAGCCCTCCTGATGTAGTTTGACCCCACATGGACTACGACAGTGTCAGCTCCCGGCATCTGTGGTAGAACAGTCTGAAGCAGCCTTGTTATGTCCTGTACTCATGCTGCTGGGTAACAGTCTGAAGCAGCCTTGTTATGTCCTGTTCTCGTGCTCCTGGGTAACAGTCTGAAGCAGCCTTGTTATGTCCTGTACTCATGCTGCTGGGTAACAGTCTGAAGCAGCCTTGTTATGTCCTGTACTCATGCTGCTGGGTAACAGTCTGAAGCAGCCTTGTTATGTCCTGTACTCATGCTGCTGGGTAACAGTCTGAAGCAGCCTTGTTATGTCCTGTACTCATGCTGCTGGGTAACAGTCGGAAGCAGCCTTGTTATGTCCTGTACTCATGCTGCTGGGTAACAGTCTGAAGCAGCCTCGTTATGTCCTGTACTCATGCTGCTGGGTAACAGTCTGAAGCAGCCTTGTTATGTCCTGTACTCATGCTGCTGGGTAACAGTCTGAAGCAGCCTTGTTATGTCCTGTACTCATGCTGCTGGGTAACAGTCTGAAGCAGCCTTGTTATGTCCTGTACTCATGCTGCTGGGTAACAGTCTGAAGCAGCCTTGTTATGTCCTGTACTCATGCTGCTGGGTAACAGTCTGAAGCAGCCTTGTTATGTCCTGTACTCATGCTGCTGGGTAACAGTCGGAAGCAGCCTTGTTATGTCCTGTACTCATGCTGCTGGGTAACAGTCTGAAGCAGCCTTGTTATGTCCTGTACTCATGCTGCTGGGTAACAGTCTGAAGCAGCCTTGTTATGTCTTGTACTCGTTATTCTGGGTAGAACAGGGTTTTTGCCTTGGGAACCGAGATGTTTCTCACCATAGAGCTGCCTATGATGACAGCTGGCGATGTTGAATGGCCCGGTCCCTCAGGCAGCCTGACGGTCTGATGAGGCTGGGAGCTCCGAGGATCAGAACCCGCGGTAAGAAGCCACCGGAGAGGGAGACAGAAGCCACCGGAGAGGGAGACAGAAGCCACCGGAGAGGGAGACAGAAGCCACCGGAGAGGGAGACAGAAGCCACCGGAGAGGGAGACAGAAGCCACCGGAGAGGGAGACAGAAGCCACCGGAGAGGGAGACAGAAGCCACCGGAGAGAGAGAGACAGAAGCCACCGGAGAGGGAGACAGAAGCCACCGGAGAGGGAGACAGAAGCCACCGGAGAGGGAGACAGAAGCCACCGGAGAGGGAGACAGAAGCCACCGGAGAGGGAGACAGAAGCCACCGGAGAGGGAGACAGAAGCCACCGGAGAGGGAGACAGAAGCGACTGTTTCTGGACTGTGTCAGGTCCGGGCTCAACATCTCCATGGAGACGCTTGTTGTCAGAGGAAGCGTCCTTCGACTTCCACGGTGAGTGATGTATCTCCATGGTTGCTATGGTCGAGAACAGCTTCGTTCTCCAGGGACGGGGAGACCCCTTCGGGGATGGAACCCTGCTGAGCATCGGCCAGTCGGCTGTGGAGAGCCGACACAGCGGTGAAACGTCCACCAGACCAGAGCGGGATCCGATTACTGGGGTGGAAGAAAAATAAAAAGTAGGCAGGCGTGGATTCCCAGTACCTTGTGTAGTAGCCACTTCGCTCCTGTAGTCCTCCGCAAGCAAGCAGTTGCTACATTGAAAGTCAACGCGGTCCACATTGTCCAGGAACAAAGCAAAGTAAACACAGCTCAACGCGTCCACATTGTCCCGAACAAAGCAAAATAAACACAGCTCAACGCGTCCACATTGTCCCGAACAAAGCAAAATAAACACAGCTCAACGCGGTCCACATTGTCCCGAACAAAGCAAAATAAACACAGCTCAACGCGTCCACATTGTCCCGAACAAAGCAAAGTAAACACAGCTCAGCGCGGTCCACATTGTCCCGAACAAAGCAAAGTAAACACAGCTCAACGCGTCCACATTGTCCCGGAACAAAGCAAAGTAAACACAGCTCAACGCGTCCACATTGTCCCGGAACAAAGCAAAGTAAACACAGCTCAGCGCGGTCCACATTGTCCCGGAACAAAGCAAAGTAAACACAGCTCCTGCAGCACTGGAAACGTTTGATAGCGACCTCCATTTGAGACCGCCGATCCAGCTAGGCCAGCTGGGCTTTCACGTCTCTCCCCCTCTGTGGAATCTGGCAGGATCCCGGGACAGACAGCAGCGCTCACAGCAACTAAACGCAAACGAGCCGGTAATGTGAAAGGACGACAACTGTTCTGACATTTCTGACTGCCCTTGCAGAAAAGCAGCAGAGGAAACTCACAAAGGAGACAACTCCATCATCTTTCACTGGCTTTAACCTGCAGATGCCAGGAACTCATATGTTTTGAATGTTAGAAATGTGTCTGCCTATACATGGCCCCTCTCTCCTTTCCTATTCTCTTCTTCAACGGGCCAACAGGCCCCAGGCTGTACTGTTCTGAAGAAGGTCCCTCTCTCCTTTCCTATTCTCTTCTTCCACGGGCCAACAGGCCCGGGCTGTACTGTTCTGAAGAAGGTCCCTCTCTCCTTTCCTATTCTCTTCTTCCAGGGGCTGTTCTGAGCATCCTCTCTGGTGACCAGGACATTCTGTGAGAATGACTGAGAATGACTGTTGGGTTCCTATGTAGAGTCAACACTGTACACTGTACAGCTTCACAGTAGTTCACACTGTGTATAACCCCAATTCATAATTTATAATGAATCTCGGATAGACTCAAGAACACCTTTCTCTCGGTTACCAGCCAGCCTTAGCTCAGACAATCACCTGCCAGTCTGTACAGCGATATCAACCCATATACCCTCGTAAAAGTAACTATCCTGCCGTTCCTTGACTTCGGCGCTGTCATTTACAAAATAGCCTCCAACACTCTACTCTGCAAATTGGATGCAGTCTATCACAGCGCCATCCGTTTTGTCACCAAAGCCCCATATACTACCCACCACTGCAACCTGTACGCTCTCGTTCGCTGGCCCTCGCTACATATTCGTCGCCAAATCCACTGGCTCCAGGTCATCTATAAGTCTTTGCTAGGTTAAGCTCCGCCTTAGCTCGCTGGTCACCATAGCAACACCCACTTACAGCACTCGCTCCAGGAGGTATATCTCACCGGTCATCCCCAAAGCCAACTCATCATTTGGCTGCCTTTCCTTCCAGTGCTCTGCTGCCAATGACTGGAACGAGTTGCAAAAATCACTGAATCTGGAGTCTTATATCTCCTCTCTAACTTTAAGCATCAGCTGTCAGAGCAACTTACCGACCCCAGTATCTCTACTTGCACATTCATCTTCTGCACATCTATCACTCCAGTGTTAATGCTAAATTGTAATTATTTCTCCACTATGGCCTATTTATTGCCTTACCTCCCTAATCTTACTACATTTGCACACACTGTATATATCTTTTTCTATTGTGTTATTGAGTGTATGTTTGTTTATTCCATGTGTAACTCTGTGTTGTTGTTTGTGTTGCACTGCTTTTCTTTATCTTGGCCAGGTCACCGTTTTTAAATGAGAACATGTTCTCAACAGGCCTACCTGGTTATCCCAGTGATCATGTGGTTACATGTTCCAATCCTGGTTAGCCCAGTGATCATGTCCTGGTTATCCCAGTGATCATGTCCTGGTTAGCACAGTGATCATGTCCTGGTTAGCCCAGTGATCATGTCCTGGTTAGCCCAGTGATCATGTCCTGGTTATCCCAGTGATCATGTCCTGGTTAGCACAGTGATCATGTCCTGGTTAGCCCAGTGTTATAATATATAACACTGGGCTAACCATAGTGTTCATGTCCTGGTTAGCCCAGTGATCATGTCCTGGTTAGCCCAGTGATCATGTCCTGGTTAGCCCAGTGAACATGTCCTGGTTAGCCCAGTGATCATGTCCTGGTTATCCCAGTGATCATGTCCTGGTTAGCCCAGTGATCATGTCCTGGTTAGCCCAGTGATCATGTCCTGGTTAGCCCAGTGATCATGTCCTGGTTAGCCCAGTGATCATGTCCTGGTTAGCCCAGTGATCATGTCCTGGTTAGCACAGTGATCATGTCCTGGTTAGCCCAGTGATCATGTCCTGGTTATCCCAGTGATCATGTCCTGGTTATCCCAGTGATCATGTCCTGGTTATCCCAGTGATCATGTCCTGGTTAGCCCAGTGATCATGTCCTGGTTAGCCCAGTGATCATGTCCTGGTTATCCCAGTGATCATGTCCTGGTTATCCCAGTGATAATGTCCTGGTTATCACAGTGATCATGTCCTGGTTATCCCAGTGATCATGTCCTGGTTATCCCAGTGATCATGTCCTGGTTAGCACAGTGATCATGTCCTGGTTAGCACAGTGATCATGTCCTGGTTATCCCAGTGATCATGTCCTGGTAGCACAGTGTTATAATATATAACACTGGGCCAACCATAGTGTTCATGTCCTGGTTAGCCCAGTGATCATGTCCTGGTTAGCCCAGTGATCATGTCCTGGTTAGCACAGCTACTGAATATAGGCTATTCACATCAAAGTAAGTGCGGATATTGTGCTGTGTCCTCACACCTGTTGTTGGAAGACCAAAGTGAAAGTGAATACGAAGACTGGTGATGCTTCATGATAATTGGAAATGGATTCAACGAGTGCATTTCTGTCCAAAAAACGAATCATGTAAATGGCCTCGTATGACTGGTTTGGTTGAGTTGTCAACTACATGTGAATTTAATGTGAAAATAACCAAACATTTAACCATGTCATTGGGTTAAAATAATCTTTACATTTGTGACTTTTATTCAACGTCACATAGATATTTTTTTAGGTTGAAATGACAACATTGTTTCGACCACTTTTTGCCCAGTGTGGTGGTTTTGTTTAGGAATTTGGGTTCAATTGACATTTCAGCAATGTGAAAACCAACCGGACCAGATGAAGAAAATACAATGTAAATACAACTCAGAACTCGGTGAGAAAACACCCGCGGATACTAATCAATCAGAATCAGAATGACGAGAACAAGATGCTCTACGTCATAGTAGAGGAGGAGGATGGATTAATGAACACCTCATAGTAGAGGAGGAGGATGGATTAATGAACACCTCATAGTAGAGGAGGAGGATGGATTAATGAACACCTCATAGTAGAGGAGGAGGATGGATTAATGAACACCTCGTAGTAGAGGAGGAGGATGGATTAATGAACACCTCATAGTAGAGGAGGAGGATGGATTAATGAACACCTCGTAGTAGAGGAGGAGGATGGATTAATGAACACCTCATAGTAGAGGAGGAGGATGGATTAATGAACACCTCATAGTAGAGGAGGAGGAGGGATTAATGAACACCTCATAGTAGAGGAGGAGGATGGATTAATGAACACCTCATAGTAGAGGAGGAGGATGGATTAATGAACACCTCATAGTAGAGGAGGAGGATGGATTAATGAACACCTCATAGTAGAGGAGGAGGATGGATTAATGAACACCTCATAGTAGAGGAGGAGGATGGATTAATGAACACCTCATAGTAGAGGAGGAGGATGGATTAATGAACACCTCATAGTAGGGGAGGAGGATGGATTAATGAACACCTCATAGTAGAGGAGGAGGAGGGATTAATGAACACCTCATAGTAGAGGAGGAGGATGGATTAATGAACACCTCATAGTAGAGGAGGAGGATGGATTAATGAACACCTCATAGTAGAGGAGGAGGATGGATTAATGAACACCTCATAGTAGGGGAGGAGGATGGATTAATGAACACCTCATAGTAGAGGAGGAGGAGGGATTAATGAACACCTCATAGTAGAGGAGGAGGATGGATTAATGAACACCTCATAGTAGAGGAGGAGGATGGATTAATGAACACCTCATAGTAGAGGAGGAGGATGGATTAATGAACACCTCATAGTAGAGGAGGAGGGTGGATTAATGAACACCTCATAGTAGAGGAGGAGGATGGATTAATGAACATCTCATAGTAGAGGAGGAGGATGGATTAATGAACACCTCATAGTAGAGGAGGAGGATGGATGGATTAATGAACCCGTCATAGGATTGTTGTATAGTGACAGTGTATATAAACGGTGTAAATATCATATCTATACCTAGGGCAGTGTATATACAGGGTGTAAATATCACCTTTATAATTCTAGAACAGTGTATATAAGGGTGTAAATATCACCTTTATAACTCTAGAACAGTGTATATACAGGGTGTAAATATCACCTTTATAACTATAAGGCAGTGTATATACAGGGTGTAAATATCACCTTTATAACTCTAGAACAGTGTTTATACAGGGTGTAAATATCACCTTTATAACTCTAGAACAGTGTATATACAGGGTGTAAATATCACCTTTATAACTCTAGAACAGTGTATATAAGGGTGTAAATATACAAATAATCAATGCAGTTAGTCTGTGTAGCCATTTTGTTAGCTATTTAGCATTATTGTGTGTGTGTGTGTGTGTGTGTGTGTGCGCGTGCGTGTGCGTGTGCATGTGTGTGTCTGTGTCCTCATCCTGCTGGGTTAATTGGTTAAGATGGACTGCGGAACAGTTTGATGAGGGTAATTAGGAAGGTAATGGATGAGAACTAAACTCCCTACAGGACTGTTTTGTCTGAGGCACAAACGTCTGTCTGTTCCCATACAGGCCGCAGAGATCCCTGGTCTAATATTGTGGACTATATAGGGAATAGGGCTCTGGTCTAATATTGTGCACTATATAGGGAATAGGGCTCTGGTCTAATATTGTGCACTATATAGGGAATAGGGCTCTGGTCTAATATTGTGCACTATATAGGGAATAGGGCTCTGGTCTAATATTGTGCACTATATAGGGAATAGGGCTCTGGTCTAATATTGTGCACTATATAGGGAATAGGGCCCTGGTCTAATATTGTGCACTATATAGGGAATAGGGCTCTGGTCTAATATTGTGCACTATATAGGGAATAGGGCTCTGGTCTAATATTGTGCACTATATAGGGAATAGGGCTCTGGTCTAATATTGTGCACTATAATAGGGAATAGGGCTCTGGTCTAATATTGTGCACTATATAGGGAATAGGGCTCTGGTCTAATATTGTGCACTATATAGGGAATAGGGCTCTGGTCTAAAGTAGTGCACTATATAGGGAATAGGGCTCTGGTCTAAAGTAGTGCACTATATAGGGAATAGGGTGCCATTTCGGATGCACGACACTCCAGAGGGTTGTTGGTTCTTTTAATGTATGTATCGATCAACATAAAGTGAATTACATCATGAACCAGGCTACTATTCTAATCAACATGAAGTGAATTACATCATGAACCAGGCTACTATTCTAATCATCATGAAGTGAATTACATCATGAACCAGGCTACTATTCTAATCAACATGAAGTGAATTACAACATGAACCAGGCTACTATTCTAATCATCATGAAGTGAATTACATCATGAACCAGGCTACTATTCTAATCAACATGAAGTGAATTACATCATGAACCAGGCTACTATTCTAATCATCATGAAGTGAATTACATCATGAACCAGGCTACTATTCTAATCATCATGAAGTGAATTACATCATGAACCAGGCTACTATTCTAATCATCATAAAGTGAATTACATCATGAACCAGGCTACTATTCTAATCAACATGAAGTGAATTACATCATGAACCAGGCTACTATTCTAATCAACATAAAGTGAATTACATCATGAACCAGGCTACTATTCTAATCAACATGAAGTGAATTACATCATGAACCAGGCTACTATTCTAATCAACATGAAGTGAATTACATCATGAACCAGGCTACTATTCTAATTAACATGAAGTGAATTACATCATGAACCAGGCCAGTATTCTAATCAACATGAAGTGAATTACATCATGAACCAGGCTACTATTCTAATCAACATAAAGTGAATTACATCATGAACCAGGCTACTATTCTAATCAACATAAAGTGAATTACATCATGAACCAGGCTACTATTCTAATCAACATGAAGTGAATTACATCATGAACCAGGCTACTATTCTAATCAACATGAAGTGAATTACATCATGAACCAGGCTACTATTCTAATCAACATGAAGTGAATTACATCATGAACCAGGCTACTATTCTAATCAACATGAAGTGAATTACATCATGAACCAGGCTACTATTCTAATCAACATTAAGTGAATTACATCATGAACCAGGCTACTATTCTAATCAACATGAAGTGAATTACATCATGAACCAGGCTACTATTCTAATCAACATGAAGTGAATTACATCATGAACCAGGCTACTATTCTAATCAACATAAAGTGAATTACATCATGAACCAGGCCAGTATTCTAATCAACATGAAGTGAATTACATCATGAACCAGGCTACTATTCTAATTAACATGAAGTGAATTACATCATGAACCAGGCTACTATTCTAATCAACATGAAGTGAATTACATCATGAACCAGGCTACTATTCTAATCAACATGAAGTGAATTACATCATGAACCAGGCTACTATTCTAATCAACATGAAGTGAATTACATCATGAACCAGGCTACTATTCTAATCAACATAAAGTGAATTACATCATGAACCAGGCTACTATTCTAATCAACATGAAGTGAATTACATCATGAACCAGGCTACTATTCTAATCAACATAAAGTGAATTACATCATGAACCAGGCTACTATTCTAATCAACATGAAGTGAATTACATCATGAACCAGGCTACTATTCTAATCAACATAAAGTGAATTACATCATGAACCAGGCTACTATTCTAATCAACATGAAGTGAATTACATCATGAACCAGGCTACTATTCTAATCAACATAACGTGAATTACATCATGAACCAGGCTACTATTCTAATCAACATGAAGTGAATTACATCATGAACCAGGCTACTATTCTAATCAACATAAAGTGAATTACGTCATGAACCAGGCTACTATTCTCATCTCCAAGTTTGATTCAGATTCTCACCATAACAACACTTCCTAACGCGTAATATCCAAGCCAATAAAGAAGCTGCTAAATGGTTACAGACTCTTAAATCGTTTTATCTTCTTCGAATTGATAAAAGTTTTGATTTTTACAACTTATATTTTTCATCTTAAACACATGCTCCTTCAGTGCAGATGTGACTTTTTTCAATGAACTGATCTGATTCCGCAGCAATTATCTTATGAACACACTGTTGCTGCAGCTGTGCTACGAGGGTCCCCCCCCACTAAGTCCCCCCCCACACTAATTCACAGAGTTTGACTAATAAAAGACGAGGACTGAAGCCCAGCAGAGACGGATAACGGTATGAGTTGACGGAGTCAGTGTTGTTATGCCAGTTGGAAGTATGATACATTTAGGTCAGTCTTCGGGACGTCTCCGGGAGGTAGGTCCAGAGGTGGATGTTTACACGATTCGATCACCACGGTGACAACCCCTATATTGATCCAGCAGCGATAACTTGATGTCAATACTGTCCTGGGAACGTTAATGAACAATTTAAAAAAAATGTAAATACATTTACATCATGACTGTAGAAAAGCACAAAGCTGAATATTTCATCAAAACAGACTGTACATAGTCAATAACGTACATTGTACAATAACCCTGAACAAGTACTTGTCCCTGGCTGCTAAATCATAGCATTGAAGGATGTAAGGGTTCCCTTACAGCGTCACGGAAACTGGAAATATACATTATGTACATGAACAATAACCACGAAGAAGAAGTACCTGAATCCATATTACCAGACATAGGAGCTGCAGTAACTAGCAGAAGTACCTGAATCCATATTACCAGACATAGGAGCTACAGTAACTAGCAGAAGTACCTGAATCTATATTACCAGACATAGGAGCTACAGTAACTAGCAGAAGTACCTGAATCCATATTACCAGACATAGGAGCTACAGTAACTAGCAGAAGTACCTGAATCCATATTACCAGACATAGGAGCTGCAGTAACTAACAGAAGTACCTGAATCCATATTAGCAGACATAGGAGCTACAGTAACTAACATAAGTACCTGAATCCATATTACCAGACATAGGAGCTACAGTAACTAGCAGAAGTGACGGATACGAAGGCTAGTTCCGGGAGCCAGAGAGTACATGGAGAACAGGGAGAACAGGGAGAACAGGGGGAACAGGGAGAACGGGGGGAACAGGGGGAGAAGGGGGAACAGGGAGAACATGGGGAGAAGGGGGAACAGGGGGAACAGGGAGAACAGGGGGAACAGGGAGAACAGGGGGAACAGGGAGAACAGGGAGAACAGGGGGAACAGGGAGAACAGGGGGAACAGGGGGAACAGGGAGACCAGGGGGAACAGGGAGAACAGGGAGAACAGGGAGAACAGGGAGAAAAGGGAGAACAGGGAGAACAGGGGGAACAGGGAGAACAGGGAGAACAGGGAGAACAGGGAGAACAGGGAGAGAAGGGAGAACAGGGAGAACAGGGAGAACAGGGAGAGAAGGGAGAACAGGGAGAACAGGGAGAACAGGGAGAAAAGGGAGAACAGGGAGAACAGGGAGAACAGGGGAACAGGGAGAACAGGGGGAACAGGGGGAGAAGGGAGAACAGGGAGACCAGGGGGAACAGGGAGAACAGGGGGAACAGGGGAACAGGGAGACCAGGGGAACAGGGGGAACAGGGAGAACACAGAGAACAAGGAGAACAGGGAGAACACAGAGAACAGGGAGAACAGGGGGAACAGGGAGAACAGGGAGAACAGGGAGAACATGGAGAACAGGGAGAACATGAGGAGAAGGGAGAACAGGGAGAACAGGGGGAACAGGGAGAACAGGGAGAACACAGAGAACAGGGAGAACAGGGAGAACACAGAGAACAGGGAGAACAGGGAGAACAGGGAGAACACAGAGAACAGGGGGAACAGGGAGAACAGGGAGAACAGGGAGAACATGAGGAGAAGGGAGAACAGGGAGAACATGGAGAACAGGGAGAACATGAGGAGAAGGGAGAACAGGGAGAACAGGGGGAGAACAGGGAGACCAGGGAGAACAGGGAGAACAGGGGGAACAGGGAGAACAGGGAGAACAGGGAGAACAGGGAGAACAGGGAGAACATGAGGAGAATGGAGAACAGGGAGAACATGGAGAACAGGGAGAACAGGGAGAACATGAGGAGAAGGGAGAACAGGGAGAACAGGGGGAGAACAGGGAGACCAGGGAGAACAGGGAGAACAGGGAGTACATGAGGAGAAGGGAGAACAGGGAGAACATGAGGAGAAGGGAGAACAATGAGAACAGGGAGAACATGAGGAGAAGGGAGAACAGGGAGAACAGGGGGAGAACAGGGAGACCGGGGAGAACAGGGAGAACAGGGAAACCAGGGAGAACAGGGAAACCAGGGAGAACAGGAGGAGAAGGGGGAACAGGGAGAACAGGAGGAGAAGGGGGAACAGGGAGAACAGGGGGGGAACAGGGAGACCAGGGAGAACAGGGAGAACAGGGAGAACAGGGAGAGAAGGGAGAACAGGGAGAACAGGGAGAACAGGGGGAACAGGGAGAGCAGGGGGAACAGGGAGAACAGGGGGAACAGGGGGAGAAGGGAGAACAGGGAGACCAGGGGGAACAGGGGGAACAGGGAGAACAGGGGGAACAGGGGGAACAGGGAGACCAGGGGGAACAGGGGGAACAGGGAGAACACATAGAACAGGGAGAACAGGGAGAACAGGGAGAACATGAGGAGAAGGGAGAACAGGGAGAACATGGAGAACAGGGAGAACATGAGGAGAAGGGAGAACAGGGAGAACAGGGGGAGAACAGGGAGACCAGGGAGAACAGGGAGAACAGGGGGAACAGGGAGAACAGGGAGAACAGGGAGAACAGGGAGAACATGAGGAGAAGGGAGAACAGGGAGAACATGGAGAACAGGGAGAACATGAGGAGAAGGAGAACAGGGAGAACAGGGGAGAACAGGGAGACCAGGGAGAACAGGGAGAACAGGGAGTACATGAGGAGAAGGAGAACAGGGAGAACATGAGGAGAAGGAGAACAATGAGAACAGGGAGAACATGAGGAGAAGGAGAACAGGGAGAACAGGGGGAGAACAGGGAGACCAGGGAGAACAGGGAGAACAGGGAAACCAGGGAGAACAGGGAAACCAGGGAGAACAGGAGGAGAAGGGGGAACAGGGAGAACAGGAGGAGAAGGGGGAACAGGGAGAACAGGGGGGGAACAGGGAGACCAGGGAGAACAGGGAGAACAGGGAGAACAGGGAGAGAAGGGAGAACAGGGAGAACAGGGAGAACAGGGGGAACAGGGAGAGCAGGGGGAACAGGGAGAACAGGGGGAACAGGGGGAGAAGGGAGAACAGGGAGACCAGGGGGAACAGGGGGAACAGGGAGAACAGGGGGAACAGGGAGACCAGGGGGAACAGGGAGAACACAGAGAACAGGGAGAACAGGGAGAACATGAGGAGAAGGGAGAACAGGGAGAACAGGGGGAACAGGGAGAACATGAGGAGAAGGGAGAACAGGGAGAACAGGGGGAACAGGGAGAACAGGGAGAACACAGAGAACAGGGAGAACAGGGAGAACACAGAGAACAGGGGGAACAGGGAGAACAGGGAGAACATGAGGAGAAGGGAGAACAGGGAGAACATGAGGAGAAGGGAGAACAGGGAGAACAGGGAGAACAGCAATAACAGGGAGAACATGAGGAGAAGGGAGAACAGGGAGAACAGGGGGAGAACAGGGAGACCAGGGAGAACAGGGAGAACAGGGAGAACATGAGGAGAAGGGAGAACAGGGAGAACATGAGGAGAAGGGAGAACAGGGAGAACATTGAGATCAGGGAGAACATGAGGAGAAGGGAGAACAGGGAGAACAGGGGGAGAACAGGGAGAACAGGGAGAACAGGGAAACCAGGGAGAACAGGGAAACCAGGGAGAACAGGAGGAGAAGGGGGAACAGGGAGAACAGGAGGAGAAGGGGGAACAGGGAGAACAGGGAGAACATGAGGAGAAGGGAGAACAGGGGGAGAACAGGGAGACCAGGGAGAACAGGGAGAACAGGGAGAACAGGGAGAACATGAGGAGAAGGGAGAACAGGGAGAACAGGGGGAGAACAGGGAGACCAGGGAGAACAGGGAGAACAGGGAGAACATGAGGAGAAGGGAGAACAGGGAGAACATGAGGAGAAGGGAGAACAGGGAGAACATTGAGATCAGGGAGAACATGAGGAGAAGGGAGAACAGGGAGAACAGGGGGAGAACAGGGAGAACAGGGAGAACAGGGAAACCAGGGAGAACAGGGAAACCAGGGAGAACAGGAGGAGAAGGGGGAACAGGGAGAACAGGAGGAGAAGGGGGAACAGGGAGAACAGGGGGAGAACAGGGAGACCAGGGAGAACAGGAAGAACAGGGAAACCAGGGAGAACAGGGAAACCAGGGAGAACAGGAGGAGAAGGGGGAACAGGGAGAACAGGAGGAGAAGGGGGAACAGGGAGAACATGAGGAGACGGGGGAACAGGGAGAACAGGGAGAACAGGGGGAACAGGGAAAACACAGAGAACCGGGAGAACAGGGAGAACACAGAGAACAGGGAGAACAGGGGGAACAGGGAGAACAGGGAGAACAGGGAGAAAAGGGAGAACAGGGGGAGAAGGGGGAACAGGGAGAAAAGGGAGAACAGGGGGAACAGGGAAAACACAGAGAACCGGGAGAACAGGGAGAACACAGAGAACAGGGAGAACAGGGGGAACAGGCAGAACAGGGAGAACAGGGAGAACACAGAGAACAGGGAGAACAGGGAGAACACAGAGAACAGGGAGAACAGGGAGAACAGGGAGAACAGGGAGAACAGGGAGAACAGGGAGAACACAGAGAACAGGGAGAACAGGGAGAACAGGGAGACCAGGGAGAACAGGGAGAACAGGGAAACCAGGGAGAACAGGGAAACCAGGGAGAACAGGAGGAGAAGGGGGAACAGGGAGAACAGGAGGAGAAGGGGGAACAGGGAGAACAGGGGGAGAACAGGGAAACCAGGGAGAACAGCGAGAACAGGGAGAGAAGGGAGAACAGGGAGAACAGGGAGAACAGGAGGAGAAGGGGGAACAGGGAGAACAGGGGGAGAACAGGGAGACCAGGGAGAACAGGAAGAACAGGGAAACCAGGGAGAACAGGGAAACCAGGGAGAACAGGAGGAGAAGGGGGAACAGGGAGAACAGGAGGAGAAGGGGGAACAGGGAGAAAAGGGAGAACAGGGGGAACAGGGAAAACACAGAGAACCGGGAGAACAGGGAGAACACAGAGAACAGGGAGAACAGGGGGAACAGGGAGAACAGGGAGAACAGGGAGAACACAGAGAACAGGGAGAACAGGGAGAACACAGAGAACAGGGAGAACACAGAGAACAGGGAGAACAGGGAAAACAGGGGGAACAGGGAGAACAGGGAGAACACAGAGAACAGGGAGAACAGGGAGAACACAGAGAACATGGAGAACAGGGGGAACAGGGAGAACAGGGAGAACAGGGAAAACAGGGAGAACAGGGAGAACAGGGAGAACACAGAGAACAGGGAGAACAGGGAGAACACAGAGAACAGGGAGAACAGGGAGAACAGGGGGAACAGGGAGAACAGGGAGAACAGGGAGAACAGGGAGAACAGGGAGAACACAGAGAACAGGGAGAACAGGGAGAACACAGAGAACAGGGAGAACACAGAGAACAGGGAGAACAGGGAGTACACAGAGAACAGGGAGAACAGGGAGAACACAAAGAACAGGGAGAAAAGGGAGAACAGGGAGAACAGGGAGAACACAGAGAACAGGGAGAACAGGGAGAACAGGGAGAACAGGGAGAACACAGAGAACAGGGAGAACAGGGAGAACAGGGAGACCAGGGGGAACAGGGGAACACAGAGAACAGGGAGAACACATAGAACAGGGAGAACAGGGAGAACAGGGAAAACAGGGAGAACAGGGAGAACACAGAGAACAGGGAGAACACAGAGAACACGGAGAACAGGGAGAACAGGGAGAACAGGAAGAACAGGGAGAACACAGAGAACAGGGAGAACAGGGAAAACAGGGAAAACAGGGAGAACACAGAGAACAGGGAGAACAGGGAGAACACAGAGAACAGGGAGAACAGGGAAAACAGGGAGAACAGGAAGAACAGGGAGAACAGGGAGAACACAGAGAACACAGAGAACAGGGAGAACAGGGAAAACAGGGAAAACAGGAAGAACACAGAGAACAGGGAGAACAGGGAGAACACAGAGAACAGGGAGAACAGGGAAAACAGGGAGAACAGGGAGAACAGGGGGAACAGGGAGAACAGGGAGAACAGGGAGAACAGGGGGAACAGGGAGAACAGGGAGAACACAGAGAACAGGGAGAACAGGGAGAACAGGGGAACAGGGAGAACAGGGAGAACAGGGGGAACACAGAGAACAGGGAGAACAGGGGGAACAGGGAGAACAGGGGGAACACAGAGAACAGGGAGAACAGGGGGAACACAGAGAACAGGGAGAACAGGGAGAACAGGGGGAACAGGGAGAACAGGGGGAACAGGGAGAACAGGAAGAACAGGGAGAACAGGGAGAACAGGGAGAACAGGGGGAACAGGGAGAACAGGGGAACAGGGAGAACAGGGAGAACAGGGAGAACAGGGGGAACAGGGAGAACAGGGGAACAGGGAGAACAGGGGAACAGGGAGAACAGGGGAACAGGGAGAACAGGAAGAACAGGGGGAACAGGGAGAACAGGGAGAACAGGGAGAACAGGGGGAACAGGGAGAACAGGGGAACAGGGAGAACAGGGGAACAGGGAGAACAGGGGGAACAGGGAGAACAGGAAGAACAGGGAGAACAGGGAGAACAGGGAGAACAGGGAGAGAAGGGAGAACAGGGAGAACACAGAGAACAGGGAGAACAGGGAGAACATGGAGAACAGGGACAACAGGAAGAACAGGAAGAACAGGGAGAACAGGGAGAACAGGGAGAACAGGAAGAACAGGAAGAACAGGGAGAACACAGAGAACAGGGAGAACAGGGAGAACAGGAAGAACATATTCCTTGAGGATCTCCTGGCCTAATAATAGCTTTAGTCTCAGACTCTGGCCTTGAACTAGTTCCAACAGCAGGCAGCTTCAGAACAAGAACAACTTGAGTCCCCACTGAGGAGACGGATCTTCTCTGCTCTTCCCTGTCACCTCTCCTCTCCTGACGTTCTCCTGCTCTCTACCGCTTCTCTGCCTGTGACAGGGGTCGGACAGGTTAGACAGGTGTTCGCAGGACGGGGGACCTGGGTAAATGTTTGTGTACAGAAGTCCAATGACCTGAGCAACCCAAGCGCCACAGGAGGGGGATCTGATTTACGAGATTGGGTTTCCTACCTATTGAGGGCATTTATACGGACCCAGGAACTTTAAGCCAACAAGGCCTAGGATATACAGTCTCATAGTGGCGGACATTTTGTTGGTGTAGTTCTAGATAAGGAAGGAAGATGAAGTGTGAATGGGATGACTCGGCTGAAAGATTTACTGTGGGAGATTTAAAAATCACATATATACCCAGGACAGTGTATATACAAGGTGTAAATATCACCTTTATAACTCTAGAACATTCTTCAAGGAATACCTAGGATAGGGTAAGTAATCCTTCTCACCCCCCCCCCCCTAAAAAGATTTAGATGCACTATTGTAAAGTGGCTGTTCCACTGGATGTCATAAGGTGTATGCACCAATTTGTAAGTCGCTCTGGATAAGAGCGTCTGCTAAATGACTTAAATGTAAATGTAAATGTGTATATACAGGGTGTAAATATCACCTTTATAACTCTAGAACAGTGTATATACAGGGTGTAAATATCACCTTTATAACTATAAGGCAGTGTATATACAGGGTGTAAATATCACCTTTATAACTCTAGAACAGTGTATATACAGGGTGTAAATATCACCTTTATAAGTCTAGAACAGTGTATATAAGGGTGTAAATATCACCTTTATAACTATAAGGCAGTGTATATACAGGGTGTAAATATCACCTTTATAACTCTAGAACAGTGTATATACAGGGTGTAAATATCACCTTTATAACTCTAGAACAGTGTATATACAGGGTGTAAATATCACCTTTATAACTATAAGGCAGTGTATATACAGGGTGTAAATATCACCTTTATAACTCTAGAACAGTGTATATAAGGGTGTAAATATCACCTTTATAACTTTATAACAGATTAAAAACAGCATCACATAGTTTTCGATTAAATGTCATTGTTCACTTCAGGCCTACCTCTCTCTTTAAGTAATTGTGTGTGTGTGTGTCTCTTTAAGTAATTGCGTAACCGGGGGAGACAGAGCACTGTAAAGAGCCATCAATAAATCAATAGGTTTTCACAGGAGATGACATGGTAATCTGGAGATGTCATTGCTGGAGACTCTTCAGGAGTTATGGTGACTACAGAGACATGTTGTTGTAGTAGTGGAGCCCATGGTGAAGGTGGAATAGTACAGTGCCTTGCGAAAGTATTCGGCCCCCTTGAACTTTGCAACCTTTTGCCACATTTCAGGCTTCAAACATAAAGATATAAAACTGTATTTTTTGTGAAGAATCAACAACAAGTGGGACACAATCATGAAGTGGAACGACATTTATTGGATATTTCAAACTTTGTTAACAAATCAAAACTGAAAAATTGGGCGTGCAAAATTATTCAGCCCCTTAAGTTAATACTTTGTAGCGCCACCTTTTGCTGCGATTACAGCTGTAAGTCGCTTGGGGTATGTCTCTATCAGTTTTGCACATAGAGAGACTGAACATTTTTCCCAATCCTCCTTG
>NW_026284727.1:0-7500 GCF_023373465.1 Oncorhynchus keta | reverse complement strand
CAGAGAGAGAGAGAGAGAGAGAGAGAGAGAGAGAGAGAGAGAGAGAGACAGAGAGAGAGAGAGAGAGAGAGAGAGAGAGACAGAGAGAGAGAGAGACAGAGAGAGAGAGAGAGAGAGAGAGAGAGATAGAGAGAGAGAAAATATTTCTTTCATTTGATTTAAATACGCTGCTCATATTCATAGAATTCATGACTCACAACATGTCAAAGGTCGTGTCCCAAATGGCACCCTTTTCCCTATATCGTGCACTACTTTCAACCAGAACCGTATGGGTGCGCTATATATGGAAACGTGTGCCATTTGGGACGCACATTAGACTGACGGCTATTTTACCTGGCCTAATTATCAGATGTACAGGACTATGTATTTAACCTGGTAAGATGGTCTAATTAATACCGAGTTCCATTAAAGTGTCCACAATCTCCACTTTTCTTCTACTCCAATATTATCACAATCTTTTGAAATATGACTTTGTTGGCATTAGATGTTTGCTATATCGTTGAATAGTTTTCAGCTGTAATTCTTGGTAAAAAAAAATCTAAACTACATCAACTGTGTGACTAGCGTGTGACAGTTTCAATGATTTCTAGATTTTCTCACCATGAACTGAATCAGCTGAACAGGATGTAGATTAAACAAACAGAAAAGGAACAACAAAGCTCTTCCTACAGCTCTTCCTACTTCCTGAACTCCCTACTTCCTGATACAGGCCTGTTCCTCCATGTCTATAGGTCTGATTTATAGATGTACTTCCTACTTCCTGATACAGGCCTGTTCCTCCATGTCTATAGGTCTGATTTATAGATGTACTTCCTACTTCCTGATACAGGCCTGTTCCTCCATGTCTATAGGTCTGATTTATAGATGTACTTCCTACTTCCTGATACAGGCCTGTTCCTCCATGTCTATAGGTCTGATTTATAGATGTACTTCCTACTTCCTGATACAGGCCTGTTCCTCCATGTCTATAGGTCTGATTTATAGATGTACTTCCTACTTCCTGATACAGGCCTGTTCCTCCATGTCTATAGGTCTGATTTATAGATGTACTTCCTACTTCCTCATACAGGCCTGTTCCTCCATGTCTATAGGTCTGATTTATAGAGGTACTTCCTACTTCCTGATACAGGCCTGTTCCTCCATGTCTATAGGTCTGATTTATAGATGTACTTCCTACTTCCTGATACAGGCCTGTTCCTCCATGTCTATAGGTCTGATTTATAGATATACTTCCTACTTCCTGATACAGGCCTGTTCCTCCATGTCTATAGGTCTGATTTATAGATGTACTTCCTACTTCCTGATACAGGCCTGTTCCTCCATGTCTATAGGTCTGATTTATAGATGTACTTCCTACTTCCTGATACAGGCCTGTTCCTCCATGTCTAAAGGTCTGATTTATAGAGGTACTTCCTACTTCCTGATACAGGCCTGTTCCTCCATGTCTAAAGGTCTGATTTATAGATGTACTTCCTACTTCCTGATACAGGCCTGTTCCTCCATGTCTATAGGTCTGATTTATAGATGTACTTCCTACTTCCTGATATAGGCCAGTTCCTCCATGTCTATAGGTCTGATTTATAGATGTACTTCCTACTTCCTGATATAGGCCAGTTCCTCCATGTCTATAGGTCTGATTTATAGATGTACTTCCTACTTCCTGATACAGGCCTGTTCCTCCATGTCTATAGGTCTGATTTATAGATGTACTTCCTACTTCCTGATACAGGCCTGTTCCTCCATGTCTATAGGTCTGATTTATAGATGTACTTCCTACTTCCTGATACAGGCCTGTTCCTCCATGTCTATAGGTCTGATTTATAGATGTACTTCCTACTTCCTCATACAGGCCTGTTCCTCCATGTCTATAGGTCTGATTTATAGAGGTACTTCCTACTTCCTGATACAGGCCTGTTCCTCCATGTCTATAGGTCTGATTTATAGAGGTACTTCCTACTTCCTGATACAGGCCTGTTCCTCCATGTCTAAGGTCTGATTTATAGAGGTACTTCCTACTTCCTGATACAGGCCTGTTCCTCCATGTCTATAGGTCTGATTTATAGAGTACTTCCTACTTCCTGATACAGGCCTGTTCCTCCATGTCTATAGGTCTGATTTATAGATGTACTTCCTACTTCCTGATACAGGCCTGTTCCTCCATGTCTATAGGTCTGATTTATAGATGTACTTCCTACTTCCTGATACAGGCCTGTTCCTCCATGTCTATAGGTCTGATTTATAGATGTACTTCCTACTTCCTGATACAGGCCTGTTCCTCCATGTCTATAGGTCTGATTTATAGATGTACTTCCTACTTCCTGATACAGGCCTGTTCCTCCATGTCTATAGGTCTGATTTATAGATGTACTTCCTACTTCCTGATACAGGCCTGTTCCTCCATGTCTATAGGTCTGATTTATAGATGTACTTCCTACTTCCTGATACAGGCCTGTTCCTCCATGTCTATAGGTCTGATTTATAGAGGTACTTCCTACTTCCTGATACAGGCCTGTTCCTCCATGTCTATAGGTCTGATTTATAGATGTACTTCCTACTTCCTGATACAGGCCTGTTCATCCATGTCTATAGGTCTGATTTATAGATGTACTTCCTACTTCCTGATACAGGCCTGTTCCTCCATGTCTATAGGTCTGATTTATAGAGGTACTTCCTACTTCCTGATACAGGCCTGTTCCTCCATGTCTATAGGTCTGATTTATAGAGGTACTTCCTACTTCCTGATACAGGCCTGTTCCTCCATGTCTATAGGTCTGATTTATAGATGCACTTCCTACTTCCTGATACAGGCCTGTTCCTCCATGTCTATAGGTCTGATTTATAGATGTACTTCCTACTTCCTGATACAGGCCTGTTCCTCCATGTCTATAGGTCTGATTTATAGAGGTACTTCCTACTTCCTGATACAGGCCTGTTCCTCCATGTCTATAGGTCTGATTTATAGATGTACTTCCTACTTCCTGATACAGGCCTGTTCCTCCATGTCTATAGGTCTGATTTATAGAGGTACTTCCTACTTCCTGATACAGGCCTGTTCCTCCATGTCTATAGGTCTGATTTATAGATGTACTTCCTACTTCCTGATACAGGCCTGTTCCTCCATGTCTATAGGTCTGATTTATAGAGGTACTTCCTACTTCCTGATACAGGCCTGTTCCTCCATGTCTATAGGTCTGATTTATAGATGTACTTCCTACTTCCTGATACAGGCCTGTTCCTCCATGTCTATAGGTCTGATTTATAGATGTACTTCCTACTTCCTCATACAGGCCTGTTCCTCCATGTCTATAGGTCTGATTTATAGAGTACTTCCTACTTCCTGATACAGGCCTGTTCCTCCAAGTCTATAGGTCTGATTTATAGAGGTACTTCCTACTTCCTGATACAGGCCTGTTCCTCCATGTCTAAAGGTCTGATTTATAGAGGTACTTCCTACTTCCTGATACAGGCCTGTTCCTCCATGTCTATAGGTCTGATTTATAGAGGTACTTCCTACTTCCTGATACAGGCCTGTTCCTCCATGTCTATAGGTCTGATTTATAGATGTACTTCCTACTTCCTGATACAGGCCTGTTCCTCCATGTCTATAGGTCTGATTTATAGAGGTACTTCCTACTTCCTGATACAGGCCTGTTCCTCCATGTCTATAGGTCTGATTTATAGAGGTACTTCCTACTTCCTGATACAGGCCTGTTCCTCCATGTCTAAAGGTCTGATTTATAGATGTACTTCCTACTTCCTGATACAGGCCTGTTCCTCCATGTCTATAGGTCTGATTTATAGAGGTACTTCCTACTTCCTGATACAGGCCTGTTCCTCCATGTCTATAGGTCTGATTTATAGATGTACTTCCTACTTCCTGATACAGGCCTGTTCATCCATGTCTATAGGTCTGATTTATAGATGTACTTCCTACTTCCTGATACAGGCCTGTTCCTCCATGTCTATAGGTCTGATTTATAGAGGTACTTCCTACTTCCTGATACAGGCCTGTTCCTCCATGTCTATAGGTCTGATTTATAGAGGTACTTCCTACTTCCTGATACAGGCCTGTTCCTCCATGTCTATAGGTCTGATTTATAGATGCACTTCCTACTTCCTGATACAGGCCTGTTCCTCCATGTCTATAGGTCTGATTTATAGAGGTACTTCCTGATACAGGCCTGTTCCTCCATGTCTATAGGTCTGATTTATAGAGGTACTTCCTACTTCCTGATATAGGCCTGTTCCTCCATGTCTATAGGTCTGATTTATAGATGTACTTCCTACTTCCTGATACAGGCCTGTTCCTCCATGTCTATAGGTCTGATTTATAGAGGTACTTCCTACTTCCTGATACAGGCCTGTTCCTCCATGTCTATAGGTCTGATTTATAGAGGTACTTCCTACTTCCTGATACAGGCCTGTTCCTCCATGTCTATAGGTCTGATTTATAGATGTACTTCCTACTTCCTGATACAGGCCTGTTCCTCCATGTCTATAGGTCTGATTTATAGATGTACTTCCTACTTCCTGATACAGGCCTGTTCCTCCATGTCTATAGGTCTGATTTATAGATGTACTTCCTACTTCCTGATACAGGCCTGTTCCTCCATGTCTATAGGTCTGATTTATAGATGTACTTCCTACTTCCTGATACAGGCCTGTTCCTCCATGTCTATAGGTCTGATTTATAGATGTACTTCCTACTTCCTGATACAGGCCTGTTCCTCCATGTCTAAAGGTCTGATTTATAGATGTACTTCCTACTTCCTGATACAGGCCTGTTCCTCCATGTCTATAGGTCTGATTTATAGATGTACTTCCTACTTCCTGATACAGGCCTGTTCCTCCATGTCTATAGGTCTGATTTATAGATGTACTTCCTACTTCCTGATACAGGCCTGTTCCTCCATGTCTAAAGGTTTGATTTATAGATGTACTTCCTACTTCCTGATACAGGCCTGTTCCTCCATGTCTATAGGTCTGATTTATAGATGTACTTCCTACTTCCTGATACAGGCCTGTTCCTCCATGTCTATAGGTCTGATTTATAGAGGTACTTCCTACTTCCTGATACAGGCCTGTTCCTCCATGTCTATAGGTCTGATTTATAGATGTACTTCCTACTTCCTGATACAGGCCTGTTCCTCCATGTCTATAGGTCTGATTTATAGATGTACTTCCTGATACAGGCCTGTTCCTCCATGTCTATAGGTCTGATTTATAGATGTACTTCCTACTTCCTGATACAGGCCTGTTCCTCCATGTCTATAGGTCTGATTTATAGATGTACTTCCTACTTCCTGATACAGGCCTGTTCCTCCATGTCTCTAGGTCTGATTTATAGATATACTTCCTGATACAGGCCTGTTCCTCGATGTCTATAGGTCTGATTTATAGATGTACTTCCTACTTCCTGATACAGGCCTGTTCCTCCATGTCTCTAGGTCTGATTTATAGATATACTTCCTGATATAGGCCTGTTCCTCGATGTCTATAGGTCTGATTTATAGATGTACTTCCTACTTCCTGATACAGGCCTGTTCCTCCATGTCTCTAGGTCTGATTTATAGATATACTTCATGATATAAGCCTGTTCCTCGATATCTATAGGTCTGATTTATAGATGTACTTCCTACTTCCTGATACAGGCCTGTTCCTCCATGTCTATAGGTCTGATTTATAGATGTACTTCCTACCTCCATAATATAAGCCCGTTCCTCAATGTCTCTATAGTTTGTATGTTGGTATGAATATATCATCTTTGCCGGTGACACCCATCAACACCACTCAGCTGAGATTTCTATCTTCCTGATTCACATCTCATCTTTTTTTTAAGGAATGTTTTTTTAAATATTTTTTTATAAAAAAAAAAAAAAAAATTGGTGTATACCAGTGGAGGTATACGAGGAATGACAGGAGGTTGGCAGAAAGGAGAGGAAAGAAAGAGAGGAGAGGAAAGAAAGAGAGGAGAGGAAAGAAAGAGAGGAGAGGAAAGAAAGAGAGGAGAGGAAAGAAAGAGAGGAGAGGAAAGAAAGAGAGGAGAGGAAAGAAAGAGAGGAGAGGAAAGAAAGAGAGGAGAATGACATGTATGCTAAATATCTGCAGTCTGACAATGCTCTGTCTTCTCAAGGCTCAGAGGGAGACCCAGTTAAATCCTATGTATAACTGATGCCTGAATGTTATATTGCTGCCGGAGGAAACCAAGGTTGTTTTTCACTCTCCTTCTGTGGGTCCATTAAACGTGTTTAATATCTGTCTGCAATTGCACTGATTTATCCCCCTCTAACCCCTATCATAATGGTGAATTTCGTACAGACTCTGAGTACTTTTACAAATCTGAATTCCAAACTCTGAGTTTATTGCATACTGATTCTCACGAGAGGTGTGTCGTATTAAAGTCTGACCAGGTAGGGGGAGGAGGATGAGGACAGGTGATGAGGTGAGGGAGGAGGAGTAGACGGGCAGGAGAACAAGAAGACAAGGAGACATCTCTCCCTCAAATCTGGCTGATTTTCTACCTGAAGAATTCAGTACGATTATTTAGCACGATTATTTTCCCATGATAATGGGAGAGGTAGCTGCCAGTCTGACAGAATGTGTTTTGTGTTACAAAAAGAGAGGAACGAAAGAAGAGAAGAGAGTAGAGGAGAGAGGAGAGGAGAGGAGAGGAGAGGAGAGGAGAGGAGAGGAGAGGAGAGAAAAGAGAAGAGAAGAGAAGAGAAGAGAAGAGAAGAGAAGAGGAGAGGAGAGGAGAGGAGAGGAGAGGAGAGGAGAAGAGAAGAGAAGAGAAGAGAAGAGAAGAGAAGAGAAGAGAAGAGAAGAGAAGAGAAGAGAGGAGAGGAGAGGAGAGGAGAGGAGAGGAGGGAGAGGAGAGGAGAGGAGGGAGAGGAGAAGAGAAGAGAAGAGAAGAGAAGAGAGGAGAAGAGAAGAGAAGAGAAGAGAAGAGAAGAGAAGAGAAGAGAAGAGAAGAGAAGAGAAGAGAAGAGAAGAGAAGAGAAGAGAAGAGAAGAGAAGAGAAGAGAAGAGAAGAGGAGAGGAGAGGAGAGGAGAGGAGAGGAGAGGAGAGAGGAGAGAGAAGAGAAGAGAAGAGAAGAGAAGAGAAGAGAAGAGAAGAGAAGAGAAGAGAAGAGAAGAGAAGAGAAGAGAAGAGAAGAGAAGAGAAGAGAAGAGAGAGGAGAGGAGAGGAGAGGAGAGGGAGAGGAGAGGAGAGGAGAGGAGAGGAGAGGAGAGGGAGAGGAGAGGAGAGGAGAGGAGAGGAGAGGAGAGGAGAGAAGAGAAGAGAAGAGAAGAGAAGAGAAGAGAAGAGAAGAGAAGAGAAGAGAAGAGAAGAGAAGAGGAGAGGAGAGGAGAGGAGAGGAGAGGAGAGGAGAGGAGAAGAGAAGAGAAGAGAAGAGAAGAGAAGAGAAGAGAAGAGAAGAGAAGAGAAGAGAAGAGAAGAGAAGAGAAGAGGAGAGGAGGGAGAGGAGAGGAGAGGAGAGGAGAGGAGAGGAGAAGAGA
>NW_026284726.1:0-1925 GCF_023373465.1 Oncorhynchus keta | reverse complement strand
TGACAGTAGATGGCAGACCAGGGTAATATAATGACAGTAGAGGGTAGACCAGGGTAATTTAATGACAGTAGAAGGTAGACCAGGGTAATATAATGACAGTAGATTGTAGACCAGGGTAATATAATGACAGTAGAGGGTAGACCAGTGTAATTTAATGACAGTAGAAAGTAGACTAGGGTAATATAATGACAGTAGAAGTAGACCAGGGTAATATATTGACAGTAGATGGTAGACCAGGGTAATATAATTATAGTAGATGGTAGACCAGGGTAATATAATGACAGTAGAGGGGTAGACCAGGGTAATATAATGACAGTAGATGTTAGACCAGGGTAATATAATGACAGTAGAAAGTAGACTAGGGTAATATAATGACAGTAGATATGTAGACAGGTAATATAATGACAGTAGATGGTAGACCAGGGTAATATAATGACAGTAGAGGTAGACCAGGGGTCATTTAATGACAGTAGAAAGTAGACCAGGGTAATATAATGACAATGAAAGTAGACCAGGGTAATATAATGACAGTAGATGGTAGACCAGGGTAATATAATACAGTAGATGGTAGACCAGGGTAATATAATGACAGTAGATGGTAGACCAGGGTAATATAATGACAGGGTAATATAATGACATTAGATGGTAGACCAGGAGTAATATAATGACAGTAGATGGTAGACCAGGGTAATATAATGACAGTAGATGGTAGACCAGGGTAATATAATGACAGTAGATGGTAGACCAGGGTAATATAATGACAGTAGATAGTAGACCAGGGTAATATAATGACAGTAGATAGTAGACCAGGGTAATATAATGACAGTAGATGGTAGACCAGGGTAATATAATGACAGTAGATGGTAGACCAGGGTAATATAATGACAGTAGATAGGTAGACCAGGGTAATATAATGACAGTAGATGGTAGACCAGGGTAATATAATGACAGTAGAAAGTAGATGGGTAATATAATGACAGTAGATGGTAGACCAGGGTAATATAATGACAGTAGAGGGTAGACCAGGGTAATATAATGACAGTAGATGGTAGACCAGGGGTAATATAATGACAGTAGATGGTAGACCAGGGTAATATAATGACAGTAGATGGTAGACCAGGGTAATATAATGACAGTAGATGGTAGACCAGGGTAATATAATGACAGTAGATGGTAGACCAGGGTAATATAATGACAGTAGATGGTAGACCAGGGTAATATAATGACAGTAGATGGTAGACCAGGGTAATATAATGACAGTAGATGGTAGACCAGGGTAATATAATGACAGTAGATGGTAGACCAGGGTAATATAATGACAGTAGATGGTAGACCAGGGTAATATAATGACAGCAGATGGTAGACCAGGGTAATATAATGACAGTCTAGTGTTGACCAGGGTAATATAATGACAGTAGAGACCAGGGTAATATAATGACAGTAGATGGTAGACCAGGGTAATATAATGACAGTAGATGGTAGACCAGGGTAATATAATGACAGTAGATGGTAGACCAGACAATGGATGGAATAATATAATGACAGTAGATAGTAGACCAGGGTAATATAATGACAGTAGAAAGTAGACCAGGGTAATATATTGACAGTAGATGGTAGACCAGGGAATATAATGACAGTAATGACAGTAGAAAAGTAGACCAGGTAATATATTGACAGTAGATGGTAGACCAGGGTAATTTAATGACAGTAGATGGTAGACAGTAGGGTAATATAATGACAGTAGAAAGTAGACCAGGGTAATATAATGACAGTAGATGGTAGACCAGGGTAATATAATGACAGTAGATAGGTAGACCAGGGTAATATAATGACAGTAGATGGTAGACCAGGGTAATATAATGACAGTAGATGGTAGACCAGGATAATATAATGACAGTAGATGGTAGACCAGGAGTAATATAATG
>NW_026284725.1:0-4092 GCF_023373465.1 Oncorhynchus keta | reverse complement strand
GGTGTCCAATGACCTAGATAGAGCACATACAGAGTACTAGTTTTGCTGACACCTTCTGAAATAAATAATTGCCACATATGTACTGGAAAATTCACTATAATATACACAACATTGTTTCCATTCTTTAATAACAGACTCATTAACTTACAAACACACAATAGGCTACAGCTCACTTCACAGCTGTGGGGAACTCAACGTATTGTAGTACTGTGTGTGGAGGGCTCTGTATGCAGCATTGTACCTTCACTGTTGCGTTTTGCTCAAAGAAAAAGCTTCATAAACTCAGTCTCCTGTAATTAGCAGAGGGCTAAATGAAGGTACTAGCCTCAGTTAGGAGCAGGGCCCTTAGATACACCACAATAATACAGTATATACAAATAGCAGATACTTTGGAAATAGACTCCACATGTTTAGTGTGTGTATGTGAGCGTGTGCATGTGTGTGTGTATGTGTGCGTGCGTGTGCATGTGTGTGTGTGTGTATGTGTGCGTGCATGTTTAGTGTGTGTGTGCGTGTGCATGTTTAGTGTGTGTATGTGTGCATGTGCATGTGTGTGTGTGTGTGCGCGTGTGCGTGTGCACACGCGCACGTTATTGCAGTGCAGCGGTTTGATTTGTTTGATCGTGGCTAGCTGCATAGCCGTCTTTGTTTCAAAGATAATTGTGTAGTCTAGACCGATTCCTAGGTTAGCTAGCCAGCTATTGTCGTTCTTTTAACTCAACGTAACGTAAACAACACTGCTAGGTAGCCAGCTAGCCCCGAATAGCAGCACTGTAGAATTATTACACTCAACGGAACGACTTGATTAGTGTAGTGTCAACAACGCAGCTACTGCCAGCTAGCCTACTTTAGCAGTACTGTATCATTTTAATCATTTTAGTCAATAAGATTCTTGCTACGTAAGCTTAACTTTCTGAACATTCGAAGACGTGTAGTCCGCTTGTCATTCAATTTCCCTTGCATTAGCGTAGCCTTTTCTGTAGCCTGTCAACTATGTGTCTGTCTATCCCTGTTCTCTCCTCTCTGCACAGACCATACAAACGCTCCCACACCGCGTGGCCGCGACCACCTAACCTGGTGGTCCCAGCGCGTCCCGACCCACGTGGAGTTCCAGGTCTCTGGTAGCCTCTGGAACTGCCAATCTGCGGCCAACAAGGCAGAGTTCATCTCAGCCTATGCCTCCCTCAGTCCCTTGACTTCTTGGCACTGACGAAACATGGATCACCACAGATAACACTGCTACTCCTACTGCTCTCTCTCGTCCGCCCACGTGTTCTCGCACACCCGAGCTTCTGGTCAGCGTGGTGGCACGGGATCCCTCATCTCCCAAGTGGTCTTTCTCTCTTTCTCCCCTTACCCATCTGTCTATTGCCTCCTTTGAATTCCATGCTGTCACAGTTACCAGCCCTTTCAAGCTTAACACATCATATCATTTATCGCCCTCCAGGTTCCTCGGAGGAGTTCATCAATGAGCTTGATGCCTTGATAGCTCCTTTCCTGAGGACGGCTCACCTCTCACAGTTCTGGGCGACTTTAGCCTCCCCCCGTCTACCTTTGACTCATTCCTCTCTGCCTCCTTCTTTCCCTCCTCTCCTCTTTTGACCTCACCCTCTCACCCTCCCCCTACTCACAAGGCAGGCAATACGCTTGACCTCATCTTTACTAGATGCTGTTCTTCCCACTAACCTCATTGCAACTCCTCCAAGTCTCCGACCACTACCTTGTATCCTTTTCCCTCTCGCTCTCATCCAACACTTCCCCACACTGCCCCTACTCGGATGGTATCGCGCCGTCCCAATCTTCGCTCTCTCTCCCCCCGCTACTCTCTCCTCTTCCATCCTATCTTCTCTTCCCTCTGCTCAAACTTTCTCAACCTATCTCCTGATTCTGCCTCCTCAACCCCTCCTCTCCTCCCTTACCATCCTTTGACTCCCTATGTCCCCTATCCTCAGGCCGGCTCGGTCCTCCCCTCCCGCTCCGTGGCTCGACGACTCATTGCGGCTCACAGAACAGGAGCTCCGGGCAGCCGGAAATGGAGGAAAACTACGCCTCCCTGCGGACCTGGCATCCTTTCACTCCTCCTCTCTACATTTTTTCCTCCTCTGTCTCTGCTGCTAAAGCCACTTTCTACCATTCTAAATTCCAAGCATCTGCCTCTAACCCTAGGAAGCTCTTTGCCACCTTCTCCTCCCTCCTGAATCCTCCCCCCTCCCTCCTCCCTCTCTGCAGATGACTTCGTCAACCATTTTGAAAAAGAAGGTCGATGACATCCGATCCTCGTTTGCTAAGTCAAACGACACCGCTGGTTCTGCTCACACTGCCCTACCCTATGCTCTGACCTCTTTCTCCCCTCTCTCTCCAGATGAAATCTCGCGTCTTGCTTGACGACGACAGCAACAACCTGCCCCGCTTGACCCCTATCCCCTCCTCTCTTCTTCCAGACCATTTCCGGAGACCTTCTCCCTTACCTTACCTCGCTCATCAACTCATCCCTGACCGCTGGCTACGTCCCTCCCGTCTTCAAGAGAGCGAGAGTTGCACCTTCTGAAAAAACCTACACTCGATCCCTCCGATGTCAACAACTACAGACCAGTATCCCTTCTCTTTTTCTCTCCAAAACTCTTGAGCGTGCCGTCCTTGGCCAGCTCTACCGCTATCTCTCTCAGAATGACCTTCTTGATCCAAATCAGTCAGGTTTCAAGACTAGTCATTCAACTGAGACTGCTCTTCTCTGTCACCCCGGAGGCGCTCCGCACTGCTAAAGCTAACTCTCTCTCCTCTGCTCTCATCCTTCTAGACCTATCGGCTGCCTTCGATACTGTGAACCATCAGATCCTCCTCTCCACCCTCTCCGAGTTGGGCATCTCCGGCGCGGCCCACGCTTGGTTGCGTCCTACCTGACAGGTCGCTCCTACCAGGTGGCGTGGCGAGAATCTGTCTCCTCACCACGCGCTCTCACCACTGGTGTCCCCCAGGGCTCTGTTCCTAGGCCCTCTCTTATTCTCGCTATACACCAAGTCACTTGGCTCTGTCATAACCTCACATGGTCTCTCCTATCATTGCTATGCAGACGACACAATTAATCTTCTCCTTTCCCCTTCTGATGACCAGGTGGCGAATCGCATCTCTGCATGTCTGGCAGACATATCAGTGTGGATGACGGATCACCACCTCAAGCTGAACCTCAGCAAGGCAGACTCCTCTTCCTCCCGGGGAAGGACTGCCCGTTCCATGATCGCCATCACGGTTGACAACTCCATTGTGTCCTCCTCCCAGAGCGCTAGAACCTTGGCGTGATCCTGGACAACACCCTGGCGTTCTCAACTAACATCAAGGCGGTGTCCCGTTCCTGTAGGTTCATGCTCTACAACATCCGCAGAGTCACGACCCTGCCTCACACAGGAGGCGGCGCAGGTCTAATCAGGCACTTGTCATCTCCCGTCTTGATTACTGCAACTCGCTGTTGGCTGGGCTCCCTGCCTGTGCCATTAAACCCTACAACTCATCCAGAACGCAGCCCGTCTGGTGTTCAACCTTCCCAAGTTCTCTCCACGTCACCCCGCTCTCCCGCTCTCTCCACTGGCTTCCAGTTGAAGCTCGCATCCGCTACAAGACCATGGTGCTCGCCCTCTGCGGGCTGTGAGGGAACGGCACCTCAGTACCTCCAGGCTCTGATCAGGCCCTACACCCAAACAAGGGCACTGCGTTCATCCACCTCTGGCCTGCTCGCCTCCCTGCCACTGAGGAAGTACAGTTCCCCGCTCAGCCCAGTCAAAACTGTTCGCTGCTCTGGCCCCCCAATGGTGGAACAAACTCCCTCCACGACGCCAGGACAGCGGAGTCAATCACCACCTTCCGGAGACACCTGAAACCCCACCTCTTCAAGGAATACCTAGGATAGGGTAAGTAGGGTAAAATCCTTCTCACCCCCCTTCAACAAGATTTAGATGCAAGTGGCTGTTCCACTGGTTGTCATAAAGGTGTATGCACCAATTTGTAAGTCGCTCTGGATAAGAGCGTCTGCTAAATGACTTAAATGTAAATGTAATGTGTGTGTGTGTGTGTGGTGTGCATGTGTGTTTGTGTGTATGT
>NW_026284724.1:0-4199 GCF_023373465.1 Oncorhynchus keta | reverse complement strand
TTGTTGGGACCCATGCACATTGTACCTAACCTTCTCCAGAGGAGCTGAGATGACCTCCTTAACCCATTGCATAAAGGAATTGTAGCTGTCCAGTTGTTTGATCATCAACTTTGGCAGAAAAATGGGAATCATTTGGAATAAGTACAAAAAACCTAGGTAGTAGAGTCATCTTAACAGAATTAATGTGACCTGCCCCCTTTCGGAAAAGCTGACCACGACTCCATTTTGCTGATCCTGCCTACAGGCAGAAATTAAAACAAGAGGCTCCCACGCTGAGGTCTGTCCAACGCTGGTCAGACCAAGCTGACTCTACACCCAAGACTGCTTCCATCACGTGGACTGGGACATGTTTCTCAGACAAGGCAGATGGGAATATTGACGAATACGCTGATTCGGTGTGCGAGTTCATTAGAACGTGGTCAAGATGTCGTTCCCATAGCAACGATAAAACATTCCCTAACCAGAAACCGTGGATTGATGGCAGCATTCGCGTGAAACTGAAAGCGCGAACCACTGCTTTTAATCAGGGCAAGGTGTCTGGCAACATGACTGAATACAAACAGTGCAGCTATTCCCTCCCGCAAGGCTATTAAACAAGCTAAGCGTCAGTACAGAGACAAAGTGGAATCTCAATTCAATGGCTCAGACACAAGAGGCATGTGGCAGGGTCTACAGTCAATCACGGACTACAAGATGAAATCCAGCCCAGTCACGGACCAGGATGTCTTGCTCCCAGGCAGACTAAATAACTTTTTGCCCGCTTTGAGGACAATACAGTGCCACTGACACGGCCTGCAACGGAAACATGCGGTCTCTCCTTCACTGCAGCCGAGGTGAGTAAGACATTTAAACGTGTTAACCCTCGCAAGGCTGCAGGCCCAGACGGCATCCCCAGCCGCGCCCTCAGAGCATGCGCAGACCAGCTGGCCGGTGTGTTTACGGACATATTCAATCAATCCCTATACCAGTCTGCTGTTCCCACATGCTTCAAGAGGGCCACCATTGTTCCTGTTCCCAAGAAAGCTAAGGTAACTGAGCTAAACGACTACCGCCCCGTAGCACTCACTTCCGTCATCATGAAGTGCTTTGAGAGACTAGTCAAGGACCATATCACCTCCACCCTACCTGACACCCTAGACCCACTCCAATTTGCTTACCGCCCAAATAGGTCCACAGACGATGCAATCTCAACCACACTGCACACTGCCCTAACCCACCTGGACAAGAGGAATACCTATGTGAGAATGCTGTTCATCGACTACAGCTCGGCATTCAACACCATAGTACCCTCCAAGCTCGTCATCAAGCTCGAGACCCTGGCCCGACCCCGCCCTGTGCAACTGGGTACTGACTTCCTGACGGGCCGCCCCCAGGTGGTGAGGGTAGGCAACAACATCTCCTCCCCGCTGATCCTCAACACGGGGCCCCACAAGGGTGCGTTCTGAGCCCTCTCCTGTACTCCCTGTTCACCCACGACTGCGTGGCCACGCACGCTCCAACTCAATCATCAAGTTTGGTGGACGACACAACAGTGGTAGGCTTGATTACCAACAACGACGAGACGGCCTACAGGGAGGAGGTGAGGGCCCTCGGAGTGTGGTGTCAGGAAAATAACCTCACACTCAACGTCAACAAAACTAAGGAGATGATTGTGGACTTCAGGAAACAGCAGAGGGAACACCCCTATCCACATCGATGGAACAGTAGTGGAGAGGGTAGCTAGTTTTAAGTTCCTCGGCATACACATCACAGACAAACTGAATTGGTCCACTCACACTGACAGCGTCGTGAAGAAGGCGCAGCAGCGCCTATTCAACCTCAGGAGGCTGAAGAAATTCGGCTTGTCACCAAAAGCACTCACAAACTTCTACAGATGCACAATCGAGAGCATCCTGGCGGGCTGTATCACCGCCTGGTACGGCAACTGCTCCGCCCTCAACCGTAAGGCTCTCCAGAGGGTAGTGAGGACTGCACAACGATCACCGGGGCAAACTACCTGCCCTCCAGGACACCTACACCACCCGTTGTTACAGGAAGGCCATAAAGATCATCAAGGACATCAACCACCCGAACCACTGCCTGTTCACCCCGCTATCATCCAGAAGGCGAGGCAGTACAGGTGCATCAAAGCTGGGACCGAGAGACTGAAAAACAGCTTCTATCTCAAGGCCATCAGACTGTTAAACAGCCACCACTAACAGTGAGTGGCTGCTGCCAACACACTGTCATTGACACTGACCCAACTCCAGCCATTTTAATAATGGGAATTGATGGGAATTATGTAAATATATCACTAGCCACTTTAAACAATGCTACTCTTATATAATGTTACTTACCCTACATTATTCATCTCATATGCATATGTATATACTGTACTCTACATCATCGACTGCATCCTTATGTAACACATGTATCACTAGCCACTTTAACTATGCCACTTTGTTTACTTTGTCTCACACACTCATCTCATATGTATATACTGTACTCTATACCATCTACTGTATGCTGCTCTGTACCATCACTCATTCATATATCCTTATGTACATATTCCTTATCCCCTTACACTGTGTATAAGACAGTAGTTTTGGAATTGTTAGTTAGATTACTTGTTGGTTATCACTGCATTGTCGGAACTAGAAGCACAAGCATTTCGCTACACTCGCATTTAACATCTGCTAACCATGTGTATGTGATAAATAAAATTTGATTTGATTTGATTTTGATTTGATTTGATTTGATTTTGATTTGATTTGAAATGGGAAGAGACGACCACGTTATGAAATCCTGCTTAGTGTGTTCCAGGAGTGTTTTGAAGTTATGTTTAAACAGAGCCTTAAATGAGCATGTGATCTTTATCCCCAAATAAGTAAAGATGTGATGCTCCACCTTAAATGGGAAATTGACATACCCAATACCTTCTGCTAACTGATTCATTGGGAGGAGCACACTTTGTTTGGTTTAACTCATGACCAGAGAATGTCCCAAAACCTTGTAGCATGTCCAAGAGATATGGTAAAGACTCCACAGGGTTAGAGATGTATAAAAGAAGATTGTCTGCATATAAGGACACCTTCGAGTTATGGCACCCTTTAGTATTCCCTTAGTCCTCTCCTCCACCTGCAGGGTGATAGCAAGAGGCTCAATAGCCATATCAAATAGGAACGGGGATAAACAGCAACCCTGCCTGGCCCCTCTGTGGAGAGGAAGCAGCGGGAGGTAACATTGTTGGTGCGAACAGAAGCCACTGGATCAACATCTTGATCCAGGAAAGGAAAGACAGGCCAAACCCAAATATCTTTAGTACTGTAAATAGATATTCCCACTCAACCCTGTCGAAAGCCTTCTCAGCATCAAGAGATATGGCGAAATCTGGCTGTCGAGTTGAGTGGGCAGGGTTAAGAACACTAAATAGCCGGCACATATTATAGAAAGATTGCCTGCCTGGGATAAATCCAGGTTGGTCAGAGTTCATTACATGAAGCATCACTGTCTCTAAATGCCGCAAGAGGACCTTAGTAAAAATGTGATAATCGCAGCACAAAAGGCTTATTGTCACATCTGCTCCCACTCCCCTCGGTGCTTGAGGGCACCAGGCTGCCCTGCATCACGTACTCCTATCATCCATTATGCACACCTGCCTACCCTCGTCACGCGCGTCAGCGATATTGAACTCACCTGGACTCACTCATCACCTGTTATTACCTCCCCTATATTTGTCAGTTCCCTGCTCTGTTCCCCGCTTCTGCATTGATTGGTCTTTGTCTTTGTTTTCTTGTTTGCTGACGCTGTTCCTGTCTCGTTCCATGTCCGTTATTTATTAAATATTTGACTCCCCGTACCTGCTTCGTCTCTCCAGCAACAACTTACGTGACAGAATGCAGAATCCGGTCATACCGAAGCATCAGGGAGTACTGGCGTTCCAGTTGGTATGGTGACATCGGCTCTGGGTTGCCGCCGATGGAACCGGGGTGCCAAAGCCAGCCCGTCGGGCTGCCAGGCGCTCACGCTCCTGCCGGTTTGTTGGGCTTCCACGCCCCAATCGGCTTGCCCGGTGCCCCTGTCTCGGCCTGCTTGCCCAGGTGGGACGGCCGGGTGGTGCACCTAGGGGTGGGGGGTACTGTCACGTCTGCTCCCTCTCTCCCCCTGGCGCTTCAGGACGCCATGCTGCCCTGCATCACGCACTCCTATGATCCATTACT
>NW_026284723.1:0-3089 GCF_023373465.1 Oncorhynchus keta | reverse complement strand
ACTGTACTGAACTCAACTACCAGCACTACTGTACTGGACTTCAACTACCAACACTACTGTACTGGATTCAACTACCAACACTACTACTGGACTCAACTACCAACACTACTGTACTGGACTCAACTACCAACACTGCTGTAATGGACTCAACTACCAACACTACTGTACTGGACTCAACTACCAACACTACTGTACTGAACTCAACTACCAACACTACTGTACTGAACTCAACTACCAACACTACTGTACTGGACTCAACTACCAACACTACTGTACTGGACTCAACTACCAACACTACTGTACTGGACTCAACTACCAACACTACTGTACTGGACTCAACTACCAACACTACTGTACTGGATTCAACTACCAAAACTACTGGACTCAACTACCAACACTACTGTACTGGACTCAACTACCAACACTACTGTACTGGACTCAACTACCAGCACTACTGTACTGGACTCAACTACCAACACTACTGTACTGGACTCAACTACCAACACTACTGTACTGGACTCAACTACCAACACTACTGTACTGAACTCAACTACCAACACTACTGTACTGAACTCAACTACCAACACTACTGTACTGAACTCAACTACCAACACTACTGTACTGAACTCAACTACCAACACTACTGTACTGAACTCAACTACCAGCACTACTGTACTGGACTCAACAACCAAAACTACTGTACTGGATTCAACTACCAAAACTACTGAACTCAACTACCAACACTACTGTACTGAACTCAACTACCAACACTACTGTACTGGACTCAACTACCAACACTGCTGTAATGGACTCAACTACCAACACTACTGTACTGGACTCAACTACGAACACTGCTGTAATGGACTCAACTACCAATACTACTGTACTGGACTCAACTACCAACGCTGCTGTAATGGACTCAACTACCAACACTACTGTACTGGATTCAACTACCAAAACTACTGGACTCAACTACCAACACTACTGTACTGGACTCAACTACCAACACTACTGTACTGGACTCAACTACCAGCACTACTGTACTGGACTTAACTACCAACACTACTGTACTGAACTCAACTACCAACACTACTGTACTGGACTCAACTACCAACACTACTGTACTGGACTCAACTACCAACACTGCTGTAATGGACTCAACTACCAACACTACTGTACTGGACTCAACTGCCAACACTACTGTACTGAACTCAACTACCAACACTACTGTACTGGACTCAACTACCAACACTACTGTACTGGACTCAACTACCAACACTGCTGTAATGGACTCAACTACCAACACTACTGTACTGGACTCAACTACCAACACTACTGTACTGGATTCAACTACCAAAACTACTTGACTCAACTACAAACACTACTGTACTGGACTCAACTACCAACACTACTGTACTGAACTCAACTACCAGCACTACTGTACTGGACTCAACTACCAACACTACTGTACTGGACTCAACTACCAGCACTACTGTACTGAACTCAACTACCAACACTACTGTACTGAACTCAACTACCAGCACTACTGTACTGGACTCAACTACTAACACTACTGTACTGGACTCAACTACCAACACTACTGTACTGAACTCAACTACCAACACTACTGTACTGAACTCAACTACCAACACTACTGTACTGAACTCAACTACCAGCACTACTGTACTGGACTCAACTACCAGCACTACTGTACTGGACTCAACAACCAAAACTACTGTACTGGATTCAACTACCAAAACTACTGAACTCAACTACCAACACTACTGTACTGAACTCAACTACCAACACTACTGTACTGGACTCAACTACCAACACTGCTGTAATGGACTCAACTACCAACACTACTGTACTGGACTCAACTACGAACACTGCTGTAATGGACTCAACTACCAATACTACTGTACTGGACTCAACTACCAACGCTGCTGTAATGGACTCAACTACCAACACTACTGTACTGGATTCAACTACCAAAACTACTGGACTCAACTACCAACACTACTGTACTGGACTCAACTACCAACACTACTGTACTGGACTCAACTACCAGCACTACTGTACTGGACTTAACTACCAACACTACTGTACTGAACTCAACTACCAACACTACTGTACTGGACTCAACTACCAACACTACTGTACTGGACTCAACTACCAACACTGCTGTACTGGACTCAACTACCAACACTACTGTACTGGACTCAACTGCCAACACTACTGTACTGAACTCAACTACCAACACTACTGTACTGGACTCAACTACCAACACTACTGTACTGGACTCAACTACCAACACTGCTGTAATGGACTCAACTACCAACACTACTGTACTGGACTCAACTACCAACACTACTGTACTGGATTCAACTACCAAAACTACTTGACTCAACTACAAACACTACTGTACTGGACTCCAACTACCAACACTACTGTACTGAACTCAACTACCAGCACTACTGTACTGGACTCAACTACCAACACTGCTGTACTGGACTCAACTACCAGCACTACTGTACTGAACTCAACTACCAACACTACTGTACTGAACTCAACTACCAACACTACTGTACTGGACTCAACTACCAACACTACTGTACTGGACTCAACTACCAACACTGCTGTACTGGACTCAACTACCAACACTACTGTACTGGACTCAACTACCAACACTACTGTACTGAACTCAACTACCAGCACTACTGTACTGGACTCCAGCTACCAGCACTACTGTACTGGACTCAACTACCAACACTACTGTACTGAACTCAACTACCAGCACTACTGTACTGGACTCAACTACCAACACTACTGTACTGGATTCAACTACAAAAACTACTGGACTCAACTACCAACACTGCTGTACTGGACTCAACTACCAACACTACTGTACTGGACTCAACTACCAACACTGTAATGGACTCAACTACCAACACTACTGTACTGGACTCAACTACCAACACTGCTGTACTGGACTCAACTACCAACACTACTGTACTGGATTCAACTACCAACACTACTGTACTGACTCAACTACCAGCACTACTGTACTGGACTCAACTACCAACACT
>NW_026284722.1:0-590 GCF_023373465.1 Oncorhynchus keta | reverse complement strand
GGAGGCCTACAAACCTGACTCAGTTACACCAGCTCTGTCAGGAGGCCTACAAACCTGCCTCAGTTACACCAGCTCTGTCAGGAGGCCTACAAACCTGACTCCAGTTACACCAGCTCTGTCAGGAGGTCTACAAACCTGCCTCAGTTACACCAGCTCTGTCCAGGAGGCCTACAAACCTGACTCAGTTACACCAGCTCTGTCAGAGGCCTACAAACCTGACTCAGTTACACCAGCTCTGTCAGGGAGGCCTACAAAACTGACTCAGTTACACCAGCTCTGTCAGGAGGCCTACAAACCTGACTCAGTTACACCAGCTCTGTCAGAGGCCTACAAACCTGACTCAGTTACACCAGCTCTGTCAGGAGGCCTACAAACCTGACTCAGTTACACCAGCTCTGTCAGGAGGCCTACAAACCTGACTCAGTTACACCAGCTCTGTCAGGAGGCCTACAAATCTGACTCAGTTACACCAGCTCTGTCAGGAGGCCTACAAACCTGACTCAGTTACACCAGCTCTGTCAGAGGCCTACAAACCTGACTCAGTTACACCAGCTCTGTCAATCACTTAATCTGGTGCCAGATTTGACCCT
>NW_026284721.1:0-3911 GCF_023373465.1 Oncorhynchus keta | reverse complement strand
AAGACAAATCTCCATCCCAGTCTCAGGTCTTTTGCAGACTCCATCAGGTTTTCTTCCAGAATGGTCCTGTATTTGGCTCCATCCATCTTCCCATCAATTTTAACCATCTTCCCTGTCCCTGCTGAAGAAAAGCAGGCCCAAACCATGATGCTGCCACCACCATGTTTGACAGTGGGGATGGTGTGTTCAGGGTGATGCGCTGTTTTGCTTTTTTACGCCAAACATAACGTTTTGCATTGTTGCCAAAGTTCCATTTTGGTTTCATCTGGCCAGAGCACCTTCTTCCACATGTTTGGTGTGTCTCCCAGGTGGCTTGTGGCAAACTTTAAACAACACTTTTTATGGATATCTTTAAGAAATGGCTTTCTTCTTGCCACTCTTCCATAAAGGCCAGATTTGTGCAATATACGACTGATTGTTGTCCTATGGACAGAGTCTCCCACCTCAGCTGTAGATCTCTGCAGTTCATCCAGAGTGATCATGGGCCTCTTGGCTGCATCTCTGATCAGTCTTCTCCTTGTATGAGCTGAAAGTTTAGAGGGACGGCCAGGTCTTGGTAGATTTGCAGTGGTCTGATACTCCTTCCATTTCAATATTATCGCTTGCACAGTGCTCCTTGGGATGTTTAAAGCTTGGGAAATATTTTTGTATCCAAATCCGGCTTTAAACTTCTTCACAACAGTATCTCGGACCTGCCTGGTGTGTTCCTTGTTCTTCATGATGCTCTCTGCGCTTTTAACGGACAGTGCAGGTGCATTTATACGGAGACTTGATTACAGGTGGATTGTATTTATCATCATTAGTAATTTAGGTCAACATTGGATCATTCAGAGATCCTCACTGAACTTCTGGAGAGAGTTTGCTGCACTGAAAGTAAAGGGGCTGAATAATTTTGCACGCCCAATTTTTCAGTTTTTGATTTGTTAAAAAGTTTGAAATATCCAATAAATGTCGTTCCACTTCATGATTGTGTCCCACTTTCGTAAGGCACTGGGTAAGTGTTTGTTTGGCATTTCTAATTAATGAAAGCTCACGTAACAAATACTTAATCCCCGTTTCCACTGGCACTTTCAAGTCCCGTGTTGGGCTGGCCTTGGTGGGCTAGCTTGACATGCGCTTTCCACTGGCACTTTGAAGTCCCGTGTTTGGCTGGCTTTGGTGGGCTAGCTCGACATGCGCTTTCCACTGGCACTTTAAAGTCCCGTGTTGGGCTGGCCTTGGTGGGCTAGCTCGACATGCCCTTTCCACTGCCTTCAGAAATGATGGCAAGTTACTAGGTAGCCAATATGTGACTGTGCGGCTGGCTTCGCTAATGTTGCTAGCTAGAACAATGTTGAAGAATTGCATACACCCTCACCATGATATAACCAACGTTACCCCAGACTCAGCCTTGTATTTAGCTAGCTAAATGGTTAGCGTTGTCGCTAGCATAACCGGATAGCTAAAGTCCTACCTTGCTAGCGATGACATTGGATATTAGCGAGCTAGCTAACCAGATGACAGGTTTGATATGATGTAGCTTTCGATACGACCTGGCCAGCTAAAAACCCATGCTAGCTCACGTTAGCTAGCTAGCTTGTTTCAACTCTGATTTGCTAGCTAACGTTAGGTAAATCAAATCAAATTTTATTTGTCACATACACATGGTTAGCAGATGTTAATGCGAGTGTAGCGAAATGCTTGTGCTTCTAGTTCCGATAATGCAGTAATAACCAACAAGTAATCTAACTAACAATTCCAAAACTACTGTCTTATACACACAAGTGTAGGGGAATAAAGAATATGTACATAAAGATATACGAATGAGTGATGGTACAGAGCGGCATAGGCAAGATACAGTAGATGGTATCGAGTACAGTATATACATATGAGATGAGTATGTAAACAAAGTCGCATAGTTAAAGTGGCTAGTGATACATGTATTACATAAATATGCAGTAGATTATATAGAGTACAGTATATACATATACATATGAGATGAATAATGTAGGGTATGTAAACATTATATTAGGTAGCATTGTTTAGTGACTAGTGATATATTTACATAATTTCCCATCAATTCCCATTATTAAAGTGGCTGGAGTTGAGTTTCAGTGTGTTGGCAGCAGCCCCTCAATGTTAGTGGTGGCTGTTTAACAGTCTGATGGCCTTGAGATAGAAGCTGTTTTTCAGTCTCTCGGTCCCAGCTTTGATACACCTGTACTGACCTCGCCTTCTGGGTGATAGCGGGTGAACAGGCAGTGGCTCGGTGGTTGTTGTCCTTGATGATCTTTATCAAATCAAATCAAATCAAATCAAATTTATTTATATAGCCCTTCGTACATCAGCTGCTATCTCAAAGTGCTGTACAGAAACCCAGCCTAAAACCCCAAACAGCAAACAATGCAGGTGTAAAAGCACGGTGGCTAGAAAACTCCTAGAAAGGCCAAAACCTAGAAGAAACCTAGAGAGGAACTGGGCTATGGGGGTGGCCAGTCCTCTTCTGGCTGTGCCGGGTAGAGATTATAACAGAACATGACCAAGATGTTCAAATGTTCATAAATGACCAGCATGGTCGAATAATAATAAGGCAGAACAGTTGAAACTGGAGCAGCAGCACAGTCAGGTGGACTGGGGACAGCAAGGAGCCTTCATGTCAGGTAGTCCTGGGGCACGGTCCTAGGGCTCAGGTCAGTTGAAACTGGAGCAGGAGCATGGCCAGGTGGACTGGGACAGCAAGGAGTCCTCATGTCAGGTAGTCCTGGGACATGGTCCTAGGGCTCAGGTCCTCCGAGAGAGAGAAAGAAAGAGAGAAGGAGAGAATTAGAGAACGCACACTTAGATTCACACAGGACACCGAATAGGACAGGAGAAGTACTCCAGATATAACAAACTGACCCTAGCCCCCCGACATAAACTACTGCAGCATAAATACTGGAGGCTGAGACAGGAGGGGTCAGAGACACTGTGGCCCCATCCGAGGACACCGGACAGGGCCAAACAGGAAGGATATAACCCCACCCACTTTGCCAAAGCACATCCCCCACACCACTAGAGGGATATCTTCAACCACCAACTTTATGGCCTTCCTGTAACATCGGGTGGTGTAGGTGTCCTGAGGGCAGGTAGTTTGCCCCCGGTGATGCGTTGTGCAGACCTCACTACCCTCTGGAGAGCCTTACGGTTGTGGGGCGAAGCAGTTGCCGCATTCAGCCGGTGATACAGCCCGCCAGGATGCTCTCGACAGTGCATCTGTAGAAGTTTGTGAGTGCTTTTGGTGACAAGCCGACTTCTTCAGCCTCCTGAGGTTGAAGAGGCGCTGCTGCGCCTTCTTCACGATGCTGTCTGTGTGGGTGGACCAATTCAGTTTGTCTATGATGTGTATGCCGAGGAACTTAAAACTTACTTCCCTCTCCACTACTGTTCCATCGATGTGGATAGGGGGTGTTCCTCTGCTGTTTCCTGAAGTCCACAATCATCTCCTTAGTTTTGTTGACGTTGAGTGTGAGGTTATTTTTCTGACACCACACTCCGAGGGCCCTCACCTCCTCCCTGTAGGCCGTCCGTCGTTGTTGGTAATCAAGCCTACCACTGTTGTGTCGTCCGCAAACTTGATGATTGAGTTGGAGGCATGCGTGGCCATGCAGTCGTGGGTGAACAGGGAGTACAGGAGAGGGCTCAGAACGCACCCTTGTGGGGCCCCAGTGTTGAGGATCAGCGGGGTGGAGATGTTGTTGCCAACCTCACCACCTGGGGGCAGCCCGTCAGATGTCCAGTACCCAGTTGCACAGGGCGGGGTCGAGACCCAGGGTCTCGAGCTTGATGACGAGCTTGGAGGGTACTATGGTGTTAAATGCCGAGCTGTAGTCGATGAACAGCATTCTCACATAGGTATTCCTCTTGTCCAGATGGGTTAGGGCAGTGTGCAGTGT
>NW_026284720.1:0-13765 GCF_023373465.1 Oncorhynchus keta | reverse complement strand
AGAAAAAGCTATATTTTCTACACGGGACAGGACCGGGAAGAGACAAAACACACTTCCAACTGCTGCGCCATCTTGTCTTTTTTTTGTACATGATCACATACAAATGAGTATGTCTATGATTCCTCTCATGACCCACCTGTCCTCGGCACATATCATTCATGTAGTCTCTCTTTTAGAACTCATAGTATCAGTACTTGTACCCTCAGTCTTGCATTCAGCGTTCTTTGGTGGTGCTATTAGGGGTTACCTCGGCCTCTCCAGAGGAACACTGAGGGGGGAGAGAGGGATAGGAGAAAATGCACATGGACTTATCAGTAAGGTATACCAGTATAAATACAGGTATTCTGGTTGGAAATGGGGTGCTTGTTGAGGCAAATAATGCATTTCTAAACCTTCTAAAAAGATATTGAAGAGCCATTGAGGAGCTGAGGAGAGGATACTCACGTGTACATGAAGAGGAATCCATAGTTGGAGTTGACTCTGTACATCTCATTGTTTACATCTCAATGGCATCCCAGCCATTAGACTAACAGAGAAATATAAGGGAATGGTAGTTTGTGTGTGTCTCGTTCTGTCTGTCACCAGAGTGGTATACTGACGAAGCAAGCTAGATCTACTCAGGCTTTTATAAAGCTAGTTAGCTTCACATTCCAGGTCAGGCTTCATCCGTTCTTTGATGGTAGATATTGCTCGTTCACCTGCCGCAAGCTCTAGAAGGCTTGTAACTGAGCTATGCCGAACTATTGAGACAATGTTGAAACATCAATCAGTGCCATTTCAATTCTGTGCCGAAATCAAAACTAAAGAAAAGTTATCAAATTCAGCAGGCTATGGTGTGAAATATGCTTTTAGAGTCCCGCCTTATCTTATTACTAATTGATAAATTCGTCTTTGGCTACCTTAAGGGAAGAATTCGGCAGTACCTGTATGGTTAGTGAGAAAGTCCATATTGCAAATGTACGGTCCCTTACTAGACGTCCGAAATCGTTTGTAAAATTCGCGGACGGCGTCGGGCCGAGCGGCAGGGCCGGACCTACCAGGAAGTCATCAAATGAACGTTGTCGGACATTCGGTTTCCGTTTACAAAAATAATAAGATTTATGTCATTTTTCCCATGTCCCGGAAATTCCCACAAGAGGGCATAAGCAATCATATGGCTATTGCTACAAAACATCACGATTCACGACGGGGCCTTATCTCGAAAACTGAAAATATTTAGAAGCCGAAACTCGGTGAGCGTAGGGGCGGCATAATGGGCAGTTGGCCCCGAACAAGATGGCGTCTAGGCCTCAACGGTTTTTGAGTTATGGCCATTTATCTGGGATTAAAGGTCCAAAATGAAAATAGAGAAATTATTTTTCCACTTCACGTCAAAGTCAAGGAGCCTCCGGTGTCAATAAAAAAGAACCAGCCATTTATCTATCGTCATTTAAGAGAAATCGCATAACGACACCTTGGTGATGTTCACGGATAGGTGTTTTTTTTTTTTCAACGGTTACAGATCCAGTTGCAGGTTGTTCTTACGAATCTTTTTAAAGTGTGCTGCGGAGCTCTGCGAGATTTCTGTGATTTTCTATGATTTTCTGAAATAACACACACTCACTAAACCCTCCGTAAATAACTCAGTTCTTAACGTAAAGACTTAAAACTCGGGATTCTGTAAAGGCATACCCCAATCATGATATGAGTTTATTTATAGCTTCCTGTGCCAACCGGAAGTGCCTTTAATGGTGTCACAGTGGCAGTTTCCATGGGTTAAAAAGGTCAGATCTTTTCAAAACTTCATATGTGTGACTAGGTAACCCTCGTGAACTGTAAATCAGTCATTTCTCCCAGCAGATGTCAAAGAAAAGCTCTCACACGCACACACAGCAAGGATGGAGTGAAAAAGTGTGGTTCTTAAAGACACAGAGAGCAGGCAATGGCATAAACATAATGTCTAGGCCGTGCCGAGTTCAACGAGATATCCCGCTTGACCGTAGCTCGCTCGGTCTGAGCGCAGCGACCATTAGAAAAGTAGGCCCAAAATGAAGCCTGCCCCACAACGTCATTTGCTTTTGGGTGACAGTGAGAGAACCGTTAGGGTGAGAAGCACAATTCGACCTCAGGTATGTTCCTAAGGTCCTTCCGATCCGTGCAAGCCTAACGTTGACAGTGTGGCATTAACCCTTAATAGTTAAAAGATGGTGTTTACTTCAAAAAGTTTGCATTGATTTCTCTCCCCATAGGAATACATTGCCTTTACCCCTAAATTCAACCTGAAGTCTATATGGGTTATGAATGCCGTATGAACCTGTCTTTGGTAACAGTCCATCAGGCCAGTATGAGGTCTACCTGTGTTGATTCTAAGCTTCCTGGACCAACCGGAAGTGGTTAAAATCACCCTAAAAGTGTTTTTCCATTACCTGCCTGCAGTTTGATAGACATAGTGCATTCAACCCTGTGTAAATCAGTCAATTCTTAACGTAAGGACTTAAAACTCAGGATTCTGTAAAAGCATAGCCCAGTGAGGATATGTGTTGACTTATAGCTTCCTGTGACAACCGGAAGTGCCTTAATTGGTGTCTCAGGGGCTGTTTCGAGGGGTTAAAAAAGTCAGATCTGTCCAAAACTTCATATGTGTGATTAGGCAACCCCCATGAACTGTAAATCAGTCATTTTTCCCATAAAATTTCAAAGGAAAACTAAATCACACAGACACACAACTTGGAAGGAGGGACGTATTGGGGGTTGTAGAGACAGACAGTGCCTCCAATAGTTAGCTTTGTTCGAGCTAAAAAGAACCGTCAGACCTAGAGTTCCGAAACTTTAGAAACCTGTTCTAGACCTCGGGTCGATAGTGCGTGGTGAGTTAGGTGGCTCTAGAAGGTTCTCGGACCGAGAAATAGCCTCGTACATTTGCAATGATTTCAATTCATTTTGACCATTACGAAAATGGCGACATTTAGAAAAGTCTCAGAGACACAAGACTAGGTGCATTGGAACCGGCTCGGCCCATAGAGACGGACCCCAACGTTTCGGTCCGATCGCTCATTCAAGGACCCCATAGCAAGGCATGGAAAAAAGTGGATTTTCAGCACCAATTAGGGTTTTACTCGGGCACCGAAGGACCTATCGAGCCGAAACTCGGGATTCGGGGTCGCCTCACATAGGCCTTCACATAATGTCTGACCTGGACCCGCAGCTAGAACGTAACTATGTGTTTTACGTTTTTATTATGTTTTAAACTAATGGCGCTGTGAATTATGGGCCTGCTCTGACATATGTGATAGTTGGCTTCTAAATGAGTTGGAAAAAGTGGGTTTGGTGTCAATTGGTATCAGTTTGGTGTCAGAATGACATCTAATTGACTGGTGGACACTGACTTGCTAGTTGACTTTTGTACATTAGCAATATGTTTAAACGGAGAGGGACCATCACCAAAATGGCATTCTGAAATCAACACAAAAATGGCATCACCATAGTCTCCAGGCTGTGCAGAGTTCAACGAGACGCCCCGCTTGACCGTAGCTCGCTCTGAGTGCAGCGACCTTGAAAAAAAAGAAGGCGCAAAAGGAAGCCTGGCCCTCAATGTCATTTGCTTTTGGGTGACAGTGAGAGAACCGTTAGGGTGAGAAGCACAATTCGACCTCAGGTACGTTCCTGAGGTCCTCCCGATCCGTGCAAGCCTAACCTTGACCATGTGGCATTAACCCTTAATAGTTAAAATAAGGTGTTTACTTCAAAGAGTTTGCATTGACTTCTCTCCCCATAGGAATACATTGCCTGCACCCCTAAATTCAACCTGAAGCCTATGTGGGTTATGAATGACTTATGAACCTGTCTTCTATGACAGTCCATCAGACCACTATGAGGTCTACCTGTGCCAATTATAAGCTTCCTGAAGCAACCGGAAGTGGTTGAAATCACCTTATCAGTGTTGATCCATACACTGCATGCAGTTTGATAGACATAGTGCATTCAACCCTGTGTAGATCAGTCAATTCTTAACTTAAAGACTTAAAACTCAGGATTCTGTAAGTGGCTATGTCAATCAAGACATGTGTTTACTTATAGCTTCCTGTGCCAACCGGAAGTGCCTTTAATTGGGTCACACTGTCTGTTTTGAAGGGTTAGAAAAGTCACATCTCTCCAAAACTTCATATGTGTGACCAGGTAACCCTCCTAAACTGTAAATCAGTCATTTCTCCCAGCAGATGTCAAAGAAAAGCTCTCACACGCACACACAGCAAGGATGGAGTGAAAAAGTGTGGTTCTTAAAGACACAGAGAGCAGGCAATGGCATAAACATAATGTCTAGGCCGTGCCGAGTTCAACGAGATATCCCGCTTGACCGTAGCTCGCTCGGTCTGAGCGCAGCGACCATTAGAAAAGTAGGCCCAAATGAAGCCTGCCCCACAACGTCATTTGCTTTTGGGTGACAGTGAGAGAACCGTTAGGGTGAGAAGCACAATTCGACCTCAGGTACGTTCCTAAGGTCCTTCCGATCCGTGCAAGCCTAACGTTGACCGTGTGGCATTAACCCTTAATAGTTAAAAGAAGGTGTTTACTTCAAATAGTTTGCATTGATTTCTCTCCCCATAGGAATACATTGCCTTTACCCCTAAATTCAACCTGAAGTCTATATGGGTTATGAATGCCGTATGAACCTGTCTTTGGTAACAGTCCATCAGGCCAGTATGAGGTCTACCTGTGTTGATTCTAGGCTTCCTGGACCAACCGGAAGTGGTTAAAATCACCCTAAAAGTGTTTTTCCATTACCTGCCTGCAGTTTGATAGACATAGTGCATTCAACCCTGTGTAAATCAGTCAATTCTTAACGTAAGGACTTAAAACTCAGGATTCTGTAAGTTTCTATGTCAATCAAGACATGGGTTTACTTATAGCTTCCTGTGCCAACCGGAAGTGCCTTTAATGATGTCACAGTGGCAGTTTCCAAGGGTTAAAAAGGTCAGATCTTTTCAAAACTTCATATGTGTGACTAGGTAACCCTCATGAACTGTAAATCAGTCATTTCTCCCAACAGATGTCAAAGAAAAGCTCTCACACGCACACACAGCAAGGATGGAGTGAAAAGTGCGGTTCTCAAAGACACAGAGAGCAGGCAATGGCATAAACATAATGTCTAGGCCGTGCCGAGTTCAACGAGATATCCCGCTTGACCGTAGCTCGCTCGGTCTGAGCGCAGCGACCATTAGAAAAGTAGGCCCAAATGAAGCCTGCCCCACAACGTCATTTGCTTTTGGGTGACAGTGAGAGAACCGTTAGGGTGAGAAGCACAATTCGACCTCAGGTACGTTCCTAAGGTCCTTCCGATCCGTGCAAGCCTAACGTTGACCGTGTGGCATTAACCCTTAATAGTTAAAAGAAGGTGTTTACTTCAAATAGTTTGCATTGACTTCTCTCCCCATAGGAATACATTGCCTGCACCCCTAAATTCAACCTGAAGTCTATATGGGTTATGAATGCCGTATGAACCTGTCTTTGATAACAGTCCATCAGGCCAGTATGAGGTCTACCTGTGTTGATTCTAGGCTTCCTGGACCAACCGGAAGTGGTTAAAATCACCCTAAAAGTGTTTTTCCATTACCTGCCTGCAGTTTGATAGACATAGTGCATTCAACCCTGTGTAAATCAGTCAATTCTTAACGTAAGGACTTAAAACACAGGATTCTGTAAAAGCATAGCCCAGTGAGGATATGTGTTGACTTATAGCTTCCTGTGCCAACCGGAAGTGCCTTAATTGGTGTCTCAGGGGCTGTTTCGAGGGGTTAAAAAAGTCAGATCTGTCCAAAACTTCATATGTGTGATTAGGCAACCCCCATGAACTGTAAATCAGTCATTTTTCCCATAAAATTTCAAAGGAAAACTAAATCACACAGACACACAACTTGGAAGGAGGGACGTATTGGGGGTTGTAGAGACAGACAGTGCCTCCAATAGTTAGCTTTGTTCGAGCTAAAAAGAACCGTCAGACCTAGAGTTCCGAAACTTTAGAAACCTGTTCTAGACCTCGGGTCGATAGTGCGTGGTGAGTTAGGTGGCTCTAGAAGGTTCTCGGACCGAGAAATAGCCTCGTACATTTGCAATGATTTCAATTCATTTTGACCATTACGAAAATGGCGACATTTAGAAAAGTCTCAGAGACACAAGACTAGGTGCATTGGAACCGGCTCGGCCCATAGAGACGGACCCCAACGTTTCGGTCCGATAGCTCATTCAAGGACCCCATAGCAAGGCATGGAAAAAAGTGGATTTTCAGCACCAATTAGGGTTTTACTCGGGCACCGAAGGACCTATCGAGCCGAAACTCGGGATTCGGGGTCGCCTCACATAGGCCTTCACATAATGTCTGACCTGGACCCGCAGCTAGAACGTAACTATGTGTTTTACGTTTTTATTATGTTTTAAACTAAAGGCGCTGTGAATTATGGGCCTGCTCTGACATATATGATAGTTGGCTTCTAAATGAGTTGGAAAAAGTGGGTTTGGTGTCAATTGGTATCAGTTTGGTGTCAAAATGACATCTAATTGACTGATGGACACTGACTTGCTAGTTGACTTTTGTACATTAGCAATATGTTTAAACGGAGAGGGACCATCACCAAAAGTGACATTCTGAAATCAACCCTAACGAGCCATGGAGATGAACCAGAATCACTGCCCAGCTATCCCGAGTTCATCGGGCCAGTCAATTTCACATTCCTGCAGGATTTTTATAGCATGACAAATTCGTGATGGTACCTGCCCATTGAACCATATTGCAAATGCACAGTGACTTTGCAAAAGTGAGAAAACATAAACAAATGGACATGATGAAATCAACACAACAGTGATGGAAATGTACAACTATCACTGCTCAGCCATCCTGTGTTCATCAGACCAGTCAATTTTGCATTTTTGAGCATGTCAAATTTCATATGGTAAATGCACATTGAAACATATTGCAAATGCGCGCGCACTTGCAATATGATTCTATAGTGAAAAACATCACCTAATGGACATGATGAAATCAACACAACGAGTGATGGAAATGTACAACTATCACTGCTCGGCCATCCTGTGTCCATCAGACCAGTCAATTTTGCATTTTTGAGCATGTCAAATTTCATATGGTAAATGCACATTGAAACATATTGCAAATGCGCGCGCACTTGCAATATGATTCTATAGTGTAAAAACATCACCTAATGGACATGATGAAATCAACACAACGAGTGATGGAAATGTACAACTATCACTGCCCGGCCATCCTGTGTTCCCATAGCCAGCATTAATATCAGAATGACCATGTCAATGCATTTACAACCATATTTTAATTTTTGGGTTACCAGTTGCACAACAATGCACGTGCATTTGCAATATGATTCTATAGTGAAAAACATCACCTAATGGACATGATGAAATCAACACAACAAGTGATGGAAATGTACAACTATCACTGCTCGGCCATCCTGTGTTCATCAGACCAGTCAATTTCACATTCCTGCAGGATTTTATAGCATGACAAATTCATGATGGTACCTGCCCATTGAACCATATTGCAAATGCACAGTGACTTTGCAAATGATTCTATAGTGAAAAACATAAACAAATGGACATGATGAAATCAACACAACAGGTGATGGAAATGTACAACTATCACTGCTCAGCCATCCTGTGTTCATCAGACCAGTCAATTTTGCATTTTTGAGCATGTCAAATTTCATATGGTAAATGCACATTGAAACATATTGCAAATGCGCGCACTTGCAATATGATTCTATAGTGAAAAACATCACCTAATGGACATGATGAAATCAACACAACGAGTGATGGAAATGTACAACTATCACTGCTCGGCCATCCTGTGTCCATCAGACCAGTCAATTTTGCATTTTTGAGCATGTCAAATTTCATATGGTAAATGCACATTGAAACATATTGCAAATGCGCGCGCACTTGCAATATGATTCTATAGTGTAAAAACATCACCTAATGGACATGATGAAATCAACACAACGAGTGATGGAAATGTACAACTATCACTGCCCGGCCATCCTGTGTTCCATCAGACCAGTCAATTTTGCATTTTTGAGCATGTCAAATTTCATTGGTACAACCATATTTTAAACATATTGCAAATGCACGTGCACTTGCAATATGATTCTATAGTGAAAAAACATCACCTAATGGACATGATGAAATCAACACAACAAGTGATGGAAATGTACAACTATCACTGCTCGGCCATCCTGTGTTCATCAGACCAGTCAATTTCACATTGCAGGATTTTATAGCATGACAAATTTTGATGGTACCTGCCCATTGAACCATATTGCAAATGCACAGTGACTTTGATTCTAAGTGAAAAACATCACCAAATGGACATGATGAAATCAACACAACAGTGATGGAAATGTACAACTATCACTGCTCAGCCATCCTGTGTTCATCAGACCAGTCAATTTTGCATTTTTGAGCATGTCAAATTTCATATGGTAAATGCACATTGAAACATATTGCAAATGCGCGCACTTGCAATATGATTCTATAGTGAAAAAACATCACCTAATGGACATGATGAAATCAACACAACGAGTGATGGAAATGTACAACTATCACTGCTCGGCCATCCTGTGTCCATCAGACCAGTCAATTTTGCATTTTTGAGCATGTCAAATTTCATATGGTAAATGCACATTGAAACATATTGCAAATGCGCGCGCACTTGCAATATGATTCTATAGTGTAAAAACATCACCTAATGGACATGATGAAATCAACACAACGAGTGATGGAAATGTACAACTATCACTGCCCGGCCATCCTGTGTTCCATAGCGAGCATTAATATCAGAATGACCGGTAAATGCATTTACAACCATATTTTAATTTTTGGGTTACCAGTTGCACAACAATGCACGTGCATTTGCAATATGATTCTATAGTGAAAAACATCACCTAATGGACATGATGAAATCAACACAACAAGTGATGGAAATGTACAACTATCACTGCTCGGCCATCCTGTGTTCATCAGACCAGTCAATTTCACATTCCTGCAGGATTTTTATAGCATGACAAATTCGTGATGGTACCTGCCCATTGAACCATATTGCAAATGCACAGTGACTTTGCAAAAGTGAGAAAACATAAACAAATGGACATGATGAAATCAACACAACAGGTGATGGAAATGTACAACTATCACTGCTCAGCCATCCTGTGTTCATCAGACCAGTCAATTTTGCATTTTTGAGCATGTCAAATTTCATATGGTAAATGCACATTGAAACATATTGCAAATGCGCGCGCACTTGCAATATGATTCTATAGTGAAAAACATCACCTAATGGACATGATGAAATCAACACAACGAGTGATGGAAATGTACAACTATCACTGCTCGGCCATCCTGTGTCCATCAGACCAGTCAATTTTGCATTTTTGAGCATGTCAAATTTCATATGGTAAATGCACATTGAAACATATTGCAAATGCGCGCGCACTTGCAATATGATTCTATAGTGTAAAAACATCACCTAATGGACATGATGAAATCAACACAACGAGTGATGGAAATGTACAACTATCACTGCCCGGCCATCCTGTGTTCCCATAGCGAGCATTAATATCAGAATGACCGGTAAATGCATTTACAACCATATTTTTATTTTTTGGGTTACCAGTTGCACAACAATGCACGTGCATTTGCAATATGATTCTATAGTGTAAAAACATCACCTAACGGAGATGATGAAATCAACACAACGAGTGATGGAAATGTACAACTATCACTGCTCGGCCATCCTGTGTTCATCAGACCAGTCAATTTTGCATTTTTGAGCAAGGTCAAATTTCATATGGTAAATGCACATTGAAACATATTGCAAATGCACGTGCACTTGCAATATGATTATATAGTGAAAAACATCACAAAATGGACATGATGAAGTCAACACAACGAGTGATGGAAAGGAACAACTATCACTGCCCGGCCATCCCGAGTTCATCAGGCCAGTCAATTTTGCATTTCTGCAGGATTTTTGAGCATGTCAAATTTCTTACGTCATTTGGCCCACAAAAATCCTTATGCACAATTAAAAAAATATATAAAAAAATATGATAATAAAATTGGACAAAAGTATATTCATACAGTTCTTACACATGTGTAATTGACAAAAAAAAAAAAAAAAATTGAAAGAATTTCAAAAACGGTCCAGAAAGCACTTTTTAAGGGTGTGTGAAGTTTTTACAAAATTTTGACATTTTTGACTTTTGACTTTTGACTTCCTATGAAATCATATTGGAATTGGACAAAACATATTCCTTATGCGCATGTAAAAAAAAAAAAAAAAAATTATGATAATAAAATTGGACAAAAGTATATTCATACAGTTCTTACACATGTGTAATTGACAAAAATCGAAAGAATTTCGAAAAACGGTCCAGAAAGCACTTTTTTATGGGTGTGTGAAGTTTTTACAAAATTTTGACATTTTTGACTTTTGACTTTGACTTCCTATGAAATCATATTGGAATTGGACAAAACATATTCCTTATGCGCATATAAAAAAAAAAAAAATTATGATAATAAAATTGGACAAAAGTATATTCATACAGTTCTTACACATGTGTAATTGACAAAAAATCGAAAGAATTTCGAAAAACGGTCCAGAAAGCACTTTTTTAAGGGGTGATAAGTTTTTGAAAAAAGTTCATTTTTTCAAAATTTTACTTTTGGACATTATTTGGGTTACATATCCAATATGAAAAACCCGGTGGAGCGCATTTGCCCCCTGTTGAATTTTTAAAGTGTTACAACTGGCAATTACCATATGGCATTTGCAATACACTTTGGATGAATCAACGCCGAATTGGGTGGTATTGGCCAATGTGTATATGGTTTGTCCGATGCCAATGACATGCCATTCAAAATGTTACAACTGGCTCAGCAATTGTGGTAGGCCACACAGGATGAATCTTACTAATTAGAGTGGTATTGGCGCAATATCGGCACAAAACCTTTCATCGGGAGCCTGCGGAAATGGCTTCCATTTGTCCAAGCAGCTGCACACAAATCTAAAATCTCAAATGATGCAGAAAATTAACAATAATGACAAATGGTTTGATGAGGACCACCGCCAATCTGGAGAAAAGAAATTGAAACCTGTTCTCTGGAGTGATGACAATGACATTCTAGAAGATTCTGTGCTTCCAACTTTGAAAAAGCCCTTTCCAATTTCAGAATGACAATGCCCTGGACAAAGCGAGGTCCATACAGAAATGGGTTCATGATAGGTGTGGAAGAACTTGACTCTATGCACAGAGCCCTGAGAAAGTTCAACCCCATAAACAAACACCTACGAGAGAATTATCATCCAAGAATGGAGATGTCTGCCCGGCATCAGTGCCTGACCTCACCAATGCTCTTGTGGCTGAATGGAAGCAATTCCCTGCTGCAATGTTCCAACATCTAATGGAAAGCCTTCCCAGATGAGTAGAGGCTGTTACAGCAGCAAGGAGGGACCAACTCCATATTAATTCCATTGATTTGTTCGACGAGCAGGTGTTCACATACAATACATGACCAAAAGTATGTCCATGGGTGGTTGCCGCTGTCAGTTAGTATTTAGAAATTTGCAAAAGCAACCGCGTAAACGTAGTTCGGAAAGCAAATGCTGTCCTTACCAAATGTGTAATTTGATAGGTATTTTTTTTAAAATTACACACAAAACATGTCAGCATTTAATCACTTGTCTTCCTCAAATGAAGGTTGCTGATTACATCATTTTTGTAAGAGGGATGATATCTGATTTTCATTGGTCCTCAACTCGTGGCTCAGACACTTCTTTCAGGATAAATGTAGTTAGTAGAGTAGAGTTAGCCTGTCCTAGAGCAGGTTACTTCTGAAGGATTCTTTGCCATAGAAATGTACCTGGCAAACAAACCAAAACAAAACCGCTAAAAGTCTTCTCATGCTTTGTTGATTTCAGCAAAACCCGACTCAATTTGCCGCTGAGGGCACTGCGCCTCCCAGTTCACCCCCAACTGATGGAAAGTGGTGTTGAGTTTAAACACTTTCTGTAATGCAAAATCATGCTGAAACCTCAGTGTGCGCAGTTCAAAATTAAGCAAAAACACACATTTCTTCACACAGGGTCGTGGGGTTAGACAGGGGATGCAGCTTAAGCCCCACCTCTTCCTTGCACATATATCCAGCGAACTGGCGCAGGGCACACAAGAAAGATCTGGCACCGGCCTCCCCTGCTAGAATCCGAAGTCAAATATCTGCTGTTTGCTGATGATCTGGTGCTTCTGTCACCAACCAGGGAGGGCTACAGCAGCACCTAGATCTTATGCAGATTCTGTCAGACCTGGGCCCTGACAGTAAATCTCAGAAGACCAAAATAATGGTGTTCCAAAAAGGTCGAGTCACCAGGACCACAAATACAAATTCCATCTCGACACTGTTGCCCTAGAGCACACAAAAACTATACATACCTTGGCCTAAACATCAGCGCCACAGGTAACTTCCACAAAGAGTGAACGATCTGAGAGACAAGGCAAGAAGGGCATTCTATGCCATCAAAAGAAACATACATTTCAACATACCAATTAGGATTTGGCTAAAAATACTTGAATCAGTCATAGAGCCCATTGCCTTTATGGTTTGTGAGGTCTGGGGTCCGCTCACCAACCAAGACTTCACAAAATGGGACAAACACCAAATTGAGACTCTGCACGCAGAATTCTGCAAAAATATCCTCCGTGTACAACGTAAAACACCAAATAATGCATGCAGAGCAGAATTAGGCCGATACCCACTAATTATCAAAATCCAGAAAAGAGCCATTAAATTCTACAACCACCTAAAAGGAAGCGATTCACAAACCTTCCATAACAAAGCCATCACAAACAGAGATGAACCTGGAAGAGTCCCCTAAGCAAACTGGTCCTGGGGCTCTGTTCACAAACACAAACACACCCTACAGAGCCCCAGGACAACAGCACAATTAGACCCAACCAAATCATGAGAAAACAAAAGATAATTACTTAACACATTGGAAAGAATTAACAAAAAAACAGAGCAAACTAGAATGCTATTTGGCCCTACATTAGAGAGTACACAGCGGCAGAATACCTGACCACTGTGACTGACCCAAAATTAAGGGAAAGCTTTGACTATGTACAGACTCAGTGAGCATAGCCTTGCTATTGAGAAAGGCCGCCGTAGGCAGACATGGCTCTCAAGAGAAGACAGGCTATGTGCTCACTGCCCACAAAAATGAGGTGGAAACTGAGCTGCACTTCCTAACCTCCTGCCCAATGTATGACCATATTAGAGAGACATATTTCCCCCAGATCACACAGATCCACAAAGAATTGGAAAACATATCCAATTTTGAAAAACTCCCATACCTACTGGGTGAAATTCCACAGTGTGCCATCACAGCAGCAAGATTTGTGACCTGTTGCCACGAAAAAGGGCAACCAGTGAAGAACAAACACCATTGTAAATACAACCCATATTTATGCTTATTTATTTTATCTTGTGTCCTTTAATTATTTGTACATTGTGTATATATATGTATATATATATATGACATTTGTAATGTCTTTACTGTTTTGAAACTGTTGTATGTGTAATGTTTTTACCGTTAATTTTTGTTGTTTTTCACTTTATATATTCACTTTGTATGTTGTCTACCTCACTTGCTTTGGCAATGTTAACACATGTTTCCCATGCCAATAAAGCCCTTGAATTGAATTGAATTGAATTG
>NW_026284719.1:0-8817 GCF_023373465.1 Oncorhynchus keta | reverse complement strand
TACCTCCATCAAACTGATACCTCCATCTAACTTGGGAGAACTACCTCAATCTAACTGATACCTCCATCTAACTAGACACCTCCATCTAACTGTGGCAAACACCTCCATCTAACTGATCACCTCCATCAAACTGAGTAGCTCCATCTCAACTGATACCTCCATCTAACATGAATACCTCTATCTAACTGTGGGATAACCTCTATCTAACTGTAGGAAACACCTCCATCGAACTGACACCTCCATCTAGCTGATACCTCCATCTAACTGATAACTCCATCGAACTGATACCTCCATCTAACTATAGGGAAACACCTCCATCGAGACTAATACCTCCATCGAACTGATGCCACCATCTAACTGATACCTCAATTGAACTGATACCTCCATCTAACTGTAAGGAACACCTCCATCCGAACTGATACCTCCATCTAACTGATACCTCCATCTAACTGACACCTCCATCAACTGATACCTCCATCTAACGGATACCACCATCTAACGCATGCCTCCATCCCCAGCTGATGCTTCCATTGGCTTTAGTGCCTCCCATCTGGCTGTGAGAGCTCATCACCATCTAGCTGATGCCTCCTGCATCTAACTGTAGAGAACCTTTATCCATCTAACTGATGCCTCATCCTTTGAATACCTCCATCTGGTGAAACACCTCCATCTAACTAATTACCTCCATCTAACTGTAGAGAACACCTCCATCTAACTGATACCTCCATCTAACTGATACCTCCATCTAACTGAAACACCTCCATCTAACTGATACCTCCATCTAACTGATACCTATCTAACTGATACCTCCATCTAACTGATACCTCTATCCAACTGATACCTCCATCTAACTGGATACCTCCATCCAATTGATAACTCCATCTAACGGATACCTCCATCTAACTGATACCTCCATCTAACTGTAGGGAAACTCCTCCATCTAACTGATATCCAACTGCATGGAAATCCATCGAACTGATACCATCTAACTGATACCTCCATCGAACTGATACCTCCATCTAACTGTGGGAAACAATCCATCTAACTGATACCTCTATCTAACTGATACCACCATCTAACTGAAAACCTCAATCTAACTGATACCCTCCGTCTAACTGTGCTTCTGTCTAACTGATAACCTATCTGGCTGATACCATCTTAACTGATACCTCCATCTAACTGATACCTCCATCTAACCGTCTCATCTAACTGATACCTCCATCTAATCCGATACCTCCATCTAACTGATAACCCATCTAACTGCCTCCATCTAACTGTGGGATAACTCCATCTAACTGGATACTCTATCTAACTGATACCTCCACACTGAAACTCCATCTAACTGATACCTCCATCTAAATACTTCCATCGAACTGATACCTCCATCTAACTGTGGGAAACACCTCCATCTAACTGATACCTCCATCTAACTGATAGCTCCATCTAACTGTGATACACCTCCATCTAACTGATGCCTCTAACTGATACCTCCATCTGGCTGAAACCTCCATCTAACTGATAACTCCATCTAAGTGATACCTCCATCGAACTGATACCTCCATCTAACTGTGGGAAACACCCATCTCTGATACATCTAGCTGATACCTCCATCTAACTGATACCTCCATCTAACTGTGGGAAACACTCCATCTAACTGATACCTACATCTAACTGTAGGGAAACATCTAACTGATACCATCTAACTGATAGCTCCATCTAACTGATACCTCCATCTAACACACTCCATCTAACTGATACCTCCATCTAACGCATAGGAAACTGATGCCTCCATCTAACTGATACCTCCATCCAACTGATACCTCCATCTAACTGATACCTCCATCTAACTGTAGGAAACACTCCATCTAACTGATACCTCCATCTATGATACCTCCATCTAATTGATACATCCATCTAGCTGATACCTCCATCTAACTGATAACTCAAACACCTCCATCTAACTGATACTTCCATCTAACTGATACCTCCATCTAACTGCTCCATCTAACTGATACCTCCATCTAACTGTGGAAACACCTCCATCTAACTGATACCTCCATCTAACAGCTACCTATCTAACTGAAACACTCCATCTAACTGATACCTCCATCTAACTGATAAAACCATCTAACTGATACCTCCATCTAACTGACACCTCCATCTAACTGTGGGAAACATCTCTCTAACTGATACCTCCATCTAAGTGACACCTCCATCTAACTGATACCTCCATCTAACTGTGGGAAACACCTCCATCTAACTGATACCTCCATCTAACTGATACCTCCATCTAACTGTGGGAAACCTCCATCTAACTGATAACTCCATCTAAGTGATACCTCCATCAAACTGATGCCTCCATCTAACTGTGGGAAACACCTCCATCTAACTGATGCCTCCATCTAACTGATACCTCCATCTAACTGATACCTCCATCTCACTGATACCTCTATCTAACTGATGCCTCCATCTAACTGATGCCTCCATCTAACTGCAAGAAACACCTCCATCTAACTGATACCTCCATCTAACTGACACCTCCATCCAACTGATACCTCCATCCAACTGATACTCCATCTAACGGATACCTCCATCTAACTGATACACCTCCATCTAACTGATACCTCCATCTAACTGATGCCTCCATCTAACTGATAGGGAATCTGGCTTCACCATCTAACTGATACCTCCATCTAACTGTAGGGAAACACCTCCATCTAACTGATACCTACATCTAACTGTCTAACACAAAATGCCTCCATCTAACTGATGCTTCCATCTAACTGATGCCTCCATCCAACTGATACCTCCATCTAACTGTGGAAACACCTCCATCTATGAGGATACCTCCATCTAGTGCCCTCCATCTAACTGATACTTCCATCTAACTGATACCTCCATGTAACTGTAGAAACACCTCCATCTAACTGATACCTCCATCTAACTGTAGGAAACACCTCCAACTAACTGATCCTCCATCTAACAGCTACCTCCATCTAACTGTGGGAAACACCTCCATCTAACTGATACCTCCATCAAACTGATGGCTCCATCTAACTGATACCTCCATCTAACTGATGCCTCCATCTAACTGCAAGAAACCTCCATCTAGCTGATGCCTCCATCTAACTGTAGAAACACCTCCATCTAACTGATACCTCCATCTAACAGCTACCTCAATCTAACTGTGAGAACCTCCAAACACCTCCATCAGGCTGATGGCTCCATCTAGCTGATACCTCCATCTAATAAATACTCCATCTAACTGATGCTTCCATCTAACATGCCTCCCATCTAACTGTGGGAAACATCTCAAGTCTAACTGATACCTCCATCTAAGTGACACCTCCATCTAACTGATAGCTCCATCTAACTGTGGGAAACACCTCCATCTAACTGATACCTCCGTCTAACTGATACCTCCATCTAGCTGATACCTCCATCTAACTGATAACTCCATCTAAGTGATACCTCCATCGAACTGATACCTCCATCTAACTGTGGGAACCACCTCCATCTAACTGATACCTCCATCTAACTGATACCTCCATCTAACTGATACCTCCGTCTCACTGATACCTCTATCTAACTGTAGGGAAACACCTCCATCTAACTGATACCTCCATCTAACTGTAGGAAACACCTCCATCTAACTGATACCTCCATCTAACTGATACCTCCATCTAACTGATACCTCCATCCAACTGGTACCTCCATCTAACGGATACCTCCATCTCACTGATACCTCCATCTAACCCTCCATCTAACTGTGCCTCCATCTAACAGATACCTCAATCTAACTGATGCCTCCATCTAAGCTGACACCTACATCTAACTGATGCCTCCATCTAACTGTGCCTCCATCCAGCTGATGCCTCCAATCCATGACACCTCCATCTAACTGACCTCCATCTAACTGTGGGAAACCTCCATCAGACTGATGCCTCCATCTAACTGTGGGAAACACTCCATCTAACTGATACCTCTATCTAACTGATGCCTCCAAACATACCTCCATCTAGCTGATACCTCCATCTAACTGATAACTCCATCTAGCTGATACCTCCATCTAATTGATGCCTCCATCTGCAGTGGGAAACTCTCCATCTAACTGATACCTCCATCTCACTGATACCTCCATCTCACTGATGCCTCCATTTCACATCTCCATCTAACTGATGAAAGGCCTCCATCTAACTGTAGAAAGCACCTCCATCTAACTGATACTTCCATCTAACTGATGCACTCCGTCTAACTGTAGGAAATACTCCATCTAGCTGTGATGAGCACCTCCCATCTAAATGATGCCTCCATCTGGCTGTGGGAAACACTCCATCTAATTGATACCTCCATCCTGCCTCCGTCTATCTGTGGGAAACACCTCCATCTAACTGATACCTCCATCAAACTGATAGCTCCATCCAATTGATGACACCTCCATCTAACTGATACCTCCATCTAACTGTAGGAAACACCTCCATCTAACTGATACCTCCATCTAACTGATACCTCCATCAACTCTCCATCCATCTTACTGACACCTCCATCTAACTGATACCTCCATCTAACTGTAACTCCATCTGGCTGATACCTCCATCTAACTGATAACTCCATCTAACTGTGGGATACCTCCATCTAACTGATACCTCCATCTAACTGATACCTCCATCTAAATGATACCTCCATCTAAACACCTCCATCTTCACTGATACCTCCATCTAACTGTAACACCTCCATCTAACTGATACCTCCATCTAACTATGAAACACACTCCATCAGACTAATACCTCCATCTAACTGATGCCTCCATCTAACTGATACCTCCATCAGCTAACTCATCCTAGCTGGACACACCTCCATCTAGCTTCCATGTAACTGATGCCTCCATCTAGCTGTAGGAAACCTCCATCTCACTGATACCTCCATCTAACTGTAAAACACCTCCATCTAGCTGATGCCTCCATCTAACTGGTGCCTCCATCTAACTGTGGGGAAACACCTCCCTCTCACTGCCTCCATCTAAACTAATGCCCTCCCGTCTAACTGATACCTCCATCTAACTGATTGCAATCCATCTAACTGCAGAACACCTCCCATCTAACTGATACCTCCATCTAACTGATAACTCCATCTAATGAATGCCTCCATCAAACTGATGCCTCCATCTAACTGTACCTCCATCCTAGGAAACACACTCCATCTAACTGATACCTCTATCCAACTGATACCTCCCATCTAACTGATACCTCCATCAGACTGTGACACCTCCATCTAACTGATACCTCCAGCTAACTGATACCTCCATCTAACGGATGCCTCCATCACCTGATGCTCCATCTAACTGTGGGGAAACACCTCCATCTAACTGTGCCACCATGTAACACCTCCATCTAACTGATACCACCATGTAACTGTAGGAAACACCTCCATCTAACTGATACCTCCATCTAGCTGCTACCTCCATCACTGATACCTCCATCTAACTGTAGAAACACCTCTATCTAACTGATACCTCCATCTAAGTGATACCTCAATCTAGCTGATACCTCCATCTAACTGTAGAACACCTCCATCTAACTGATACCTCCATCTAACTGATACCTCCCATCTAACTGTGGGAATACCTCCATCTAACTGATACCTCCATCTAACAGCTACCTCAATCTAACTGATACCTCCATCTAAATGTGAAACACCTCCATCTAACTGATACCTCCATCTAAGTGACCTCCATCTAACTGATACCTCCATCTAACTGTGGGAAACACCTCCATCTAACTGATGCCTCCATCTAACTGTGGCTCCATCTAACTGTGGAAAAACCTCCATCTAAGCTGATACCTCTATCTAACTGATACCTCCATCTAGCTGATGCCTCCATCTAACTGATATCTCCATCTAAGTGATGCCTCCATCCTAACTGATGCCTCCATCTAACTGAGCACCTCCATCTAACTGATACCTCCATCTAACTGATGCCTCCATCTAACTGATGCCTCCATCTCACTGATACCTCCATCTAACTGTGGAAACACCTCCATCTAACTGATACCTCCATCTAACTGTAAGGAACACCTCCATCTAACTGATACCTCCATCTAACTGATACCTCCATCTAACTGATACCTCCATCTAGCTGCTACTTCCATCTAACTGATACCTCCATCTAACTGTGAGAACGCACCTCCGTCTGATGCCTCCGTCTAACTGATGCCTCCATCTAATGTAACTCCATCTAGCTGATGCCTCCATCTAACTGATACCTCCATCTAACTGATGCCTCCATCTAACTGATGCACTCCATCTAACTGATACCTCCATCTAACTGATGCCTCCATCTAACTGAAACACCTCCATCTAACTGATGCCTCCATCTAACTGATCCCTCCATCTAACTGTGAGGAAACACTCCATCTAACTGATACCTCCATCTAACTGATAACTCCATCCATACTCCATCTCACTGATGCCTCCATCTAACTCCATCTAGCTGATGCCTCCACGGATGCCTCCATCTAGCTGATGCCTCCATCGAACTGCTAAACTGATACCTCCAAAGTGATGCCTCCGTCTAGCGGATGCCTCCATCTGCCTGATACTTCCATGCAACTGTAGGGGAAATGACCTCTCATCTAACTGATACCACCATGTAACTGTAGGAAACACCTCCATCTAACTGATACTTTATCTACTGTGGAGCACCACCATCTAACTGATGCCTCCATCTAACTGATGCCTCCACCTAACTGATGCCTCCATCTCACTGTGGGATGCCTCCATCTAACTGATGCCTGCATCTAACTGCTGCACCTCCAATCTAACTGTGGGAATGCCTCCATCTGGCTGATGCCTCCATCAGGCCTGATGGCTCCGTCAGCTGATGCCTCCATCTAACGAGATACCTCCATCTAACTGATGCTTCCATCTACCTGTAGAACACCACCATCTAACTGATACCTCCATCTAACTGATACCTCCATCTAACTGATACCTCCATCTTACAAATGCCTCCATCTAATACCTCCATCTAACTGATGCCTCCATCTAACTGATGCCTCCATCAGCTGTGTTTCTAACTGATACCATCTAACTGATACCTCCATCTAACTGATACCTCCATCTAGCTGATACCTCCATCTAACTGATACCTCCATCTAACTGATACCTCCATCAACTGATGCCTCCATCTAACTGTGGATACCTTCATCTAACTGATGCTTCCATCTTACTGTGAGAAACACCTCCATCTAACTGGATACCTCCATCGGACTGATGCCTCCATCTAACTGCGGGAAACACCTCCATCTAGCTGTAGGAGCACCTCCATCTAACCGATGCCTCTATCCAACTGATACCTCTATCTAACTAATACCTCCATCAAACTGTAGGAAAAACCTCCATCTAACTTGAGTACACTCCATCTAACTGATGCACTCCATCTAACTGGAAACACCTCCATCTAACTGACAACTCCATCTAACTATAGGAAACACCTCCATCGAGACTAATACCTCCATCTAACTGATACCTCCATCTAACTGTACCTCCATCCAACTGATACCTCCATCCAACTGATACCTCCATCGAACGCACACCTCCATCTAACTGATACCTCCATCTAACTGATACCTCCATCTAACTGATACCTCCATCTAACGGATACCTCCATCTACCTGATACTTCCATCGCAACTGTGGGGAAACACCTCCATCTAACTGATACCTCCATCTAATGGATACCTCCATCTAACGCATGCCTCCATCTAACTGATACTTCCATCTAACTGATACCTCCATCTAACTGTAGGAAACACCTCCATCTAACTGATACCTCCATCTAACTGTAGGAAACACCTCCATTTAACTGATGCCTCATCTAACTGATGCCTCCATCTGACTGCAAGAAACACCTCCATCTAGCCGTGCACCTCCATCTAACTGTAGGGAACACACCTCCATCTAACTGATACCTCCATCTAACTGATACCTCCATCAAACTGCAGAAACACCTCCATCTAACTGATGCCTCCATCTAACTGCTACCTCCATCTCACTGATACCTCCATCTAACTGTGAGGAAACACCTCCATCTAACTGATACCTCCAATCTAAGTGATCACCTCCATCTAACTGAGTACCTCCATCTCATGAGTACCTCCATCTAACTTTAGGAAACACCTCCATCTAACTTTGATACCTCAATCTAAGTGATGCCTCCATCCTAACTGATACCTCCATCTAACTGTAAACACCTGCCATCTAACTGATGCCTCCAATCTAAGTGATACCTCCATCTAACTGATCACCTCCATCTAACTGTGGGAAACACCTGCATCTAACTGATACCTCCAATCCTAAGTGATACCTCCATCTAACTGATACCTCCATCTAACTGTAGGAAACACCTCCATCTAACTGATGCACTCCATCAAACTGATGGCTCCATCCAACTCATACCCTACATCTAACGGAGATACCTCCGTCTAACGTAGATCACTTCCATCTACCTGTAGGAAACACCACCATCTAACTGATGCCTCCATCTAACTGATACCTCCATCCTAGCTGATACCTCCATCTCACTGATACCTCCATCCTAACTGATGCCTCCATCTAACTGATACCTTCATCTAACTGTGGGAAACACCTCCATCTAACTGATACCTTCATCAAACTGATAGCTCCATCCAGCCCAGTACCTACATCTAACGAATACCTCCGTCTAACTGATACTTCTCATCTACCTGTAGGAAGCATCACCATCTAACTGATACCTCCATCTAACTGATACCTCCATCTCACTGATACCTCCATCTAA
>NW_026284718.1:0-1905 GCF_023373465.1 Oncorhynchus keta | reverse complement strand
AGGCCATTGTCCATTTGGAAAACCTATTTGAGACCAAGCTTTAACTTCCTGACTAGCTTAACTGGCGCTTCCAGAGATGCAGCCTCTCTTATCATCACCTAATGCCTAGGTTTACCTCCACTGTACTTGCACCCTACCATGCCACTGTCAGTGCATTATGCCCCGGAATCTATCCTACCACGCCCAGAAGTCTGCTCCTTTTACTCTCTGTTCCGAACACACTTGACAACAAGTTCTTATTGCCTTTAGCCGTAACCTTATCCTACTCCTCCTCTGTTCCTCTGGTGATGTAGAAGTTAACCCAGGCTATGTGTGTCCCCAGGCGCTCTCATTTGTTGACTTCTGTAACCGGAAAAGCCTTAGGTTCATGTATGTAAACATCAGAAGCCTCATCCCTAAGTTTTCTTTATTTACTGCTTTAGCACACTCCACCAAACCTGATGTCCTAGCCTTGTCTGAATCCTGGCTTCGGAAGGCCACCAAAAATTCTGAAATTTCCATCCCCAATTACAACATTTCCCATCAAGATAAAACTGCTAAAGGAGGTGGAGTTGCAATCTACTCCAGAGATAGCCTGCAGAGTTATGTCCTACTATCCAGGTCTATGCTCAAATAGTTGGAGATACTACTTTAAAAATCCATCTCTCCAGAAATAAGTCTCTCACTGTTACCGCTTGTTATAGACCCTCCTCAGCTCCCAGCTGTGCCATGGACACCATATGTGAATCGATTGCCCCCTATCCATCGTCAGAGTTCGTACTGTTAGGTGACCTAAACTGGGATATGCTTAACACCCCGGCCGTCCTACAATCTAAGCTAGATGCCCTCAATCTCACACAAATTATCAAGGAACCTACCAGGTACAACCCAAATCCGTTTAACCTGTTAGGCCGCCCCATCCGGATCCGGGATTGTGACTACAGCCTCAAGCTCATTACCATAACGCAACATTAGCGATTTCTGAAAATTGCAAAATAAATGAAATAAATATGCCTGTCCTCAAGCTTATCCTTTTCTTAACAATCCTGTCGTCTCAGATTTTCAAAATATGCTTTAGAACCAGAGAAAATCAATAATTTGTGTAAGAGTGGTGATAGCTAGCTTAGCATTTAGCGTTAGCATTTAGCACGCAACATTCACAAAAACCAGCAAAGGGATCAAATAAAATAATTTACCTTTGAAGAATTCAGATGTTTCAATGAGGAGACTCTCAGTTACATAGCAGATGTCCAGTTTTTCCTGAAAGATGCTTGTGTAGGACACAACGTTCCGTTTTGTTACTATGCATTTGGCTACCGAAACTAACCGAAAATTCCAGTCACCTAAGCGTCAAACTTTTTTCCGAATTAACTCCATAATATCGACTGAAACATGGAAAACGTTGTTTGAATCAATCCTCAAGGTGTTTTGTCATATATCTCTTCATTGAAATGCCAGTCCTAGAAGCGTGCATTCTTCTGATTCGGATGGAAAATACTGGGACCTGACTTTTGCGCACCACCTTCCACGCAGACACCATGGGGGACACTTGGTAATTGTAGGCTCTTATGGCCAATCTTCCAATGATATGCCTACAAATACGTCACAATGCTGCAGACACCTGGGGGAAACGATAGGAAGTGTCCGTTCATTCCTGTGGCATTCACAGCCATATAAGGAGATCATGGAAAACGTGCCTTCAGAAATCCTGTTGATTTCCTGGTCACTCAAACATCTTGGTTTTGCCTGTAGATATTGTTCTATGGCACTCAGTGAAAATCTTTGCAGTTCTGGAAACGCCAGAGTGTCTTCTTTCCAAAACTATCAATTCAAAGCATAGTCGAGCATCTTTTCGTGACAAAATATCGCTAAAAACGGGCACGTCTTTTTATCCAAAAATGAAATACTGCCCCTATAGGTCTAACA
>NW_026284717.1:0-9999 GCF_023373465.1 Oncorhynchus keta | reverse complement strand
AAGGGAATATAATGAATGGAAGTTATTAAGAGCTATTCAGACTCAGGTTCTAGGGTTCTCAGATACAGGTTGTCTGTGTTTGTATAGTGAGGATCAGTTTTTGTATTGTATTTCTGAGGTTTCCTGTCACTGTGGGCCTCAGAGCACAGTAGTAAAGAGCAGAGTCTGTCACTTCAGCAGAGGAGATCTCCAGATCCACACGGGTCCTCTCTTTGTTCAGTTTACCAGAGAAGCGAGAGTCAAGAGAATCAGCTCTCTTTACAGTCCCAGTGTAGTGCGGGACGAGCAGAAGGTATTGGGGAGCAGATCCTGGAGACTGTTTATACCATAGTAGACTGTCTGCTGAGGAGTAGTTGCAGGAAAGAAGAACATTACTACCCACTTCTGCATACACTTCATGTTGGTTTGGCTCTATAGTCTGCTCATAGGTGTCATCTGCAAATGTGAAGAGACGAACATTGAGTCATTAAAAAAAATAAACACCTATTGTTGTAATTTTCTAAACAGAAAACATGACACTACTTTGAAAGCCATAACTTACCTATTACTGAGAACATAATAAATGACCAGATGAACAACATGGCTGGGGTTGGAAGTCAAACTGACTAATAGTACAACAGAAGCTGAATACTCCAAACTAACTTCATCTGCAAGGTTTTCAGTTGATAATTTCTGTTTAGTTCACCTACAAACTCCACCCCAAAGTACAGTTGCTATAAAGATTCTCAATATCTCCTCTCCTCACCTCTCCTGGCCTCTCCTTCCCTCTACTCTCCTCTCATTTGTCCTCTTTTCAGTGATACTGCATCTCTCATTCCCTCCACTGGGTGGTGTTGGAGGTAGATTCTCTCCATTTAATTGTGTGAGATACATTTGAAAGGTTTTTGTACCGTGTTTCTGGGTTTTCTGTTGCTGTGGCCGTCAGTGCACAGTAGTATAGAGCAGAGTCTGTCACTTCAGCAGAGGAGATCCAGACGGTTTCGCTCTTAATTCAGATTTACAGACAGTCAAATGTCTTGTGGATCACCTCTCACCTTATATGGATTATATACTATATAAAGGAACTGGACACCTAATCCAGGGTACTGTCTGTACCACAGCAGACTATCTGATCTTACTGTATAGTTACAGGAGATCTTAACTCTGCTACCCTCTAAATAATTCTCCTCAGGACTGGTTGGAGTAATATCATCCTCTAAAGTATCACCTGTGAAGGAGAAGAAAATAAGCATGAGACTTAACATGAAAACCTCTTAACATGTAAAGCAGCCCAATAAGTACCAATGAAACAATGCCAGACAGTGTGGAAATGACGTTACATAAAACCTTACTTACCAACCAAGACTGAAAACAGTAAGATTGTGAGACAGGAAATGCAGCTACAACACCGGGGTTAACTCAACTGTCTGATATGCAGTGTATTGTGATATGTGATATACAGTGTACATGTGATATGTGATATGCAGTGTACAGGGGTTCCTCCTTTAAAAGTTGTGAGCTTGCACCGTGGGAATTAGAGGTACCCAGCATCACGGCTTCATTTCTTCAGACCACCACAAGGGGTAGTTAGAGCACTCATTATGCATTTGGGTCCCAAGGTCTTTATTTGACCAATCATATCAAGTGGTTCCAATGATGAATTTTGACACGGGCCACCCGTCCCTAGTGACTTTCGTCAGCAAAGATGGCTGACAAAACATAACTGTGAAGCAAATGTATGTAGTTAGAATGTCATAACGAATCAAGCAAAACGTTAGAATTGAGAGGAATATGTTAGTTAATGTAGAGACGAACGATTGTGCATATTTTTTGTCATAAAGTTAATTGACAAAAATCGCTATTTAGCAAGTTTTTATGCACTATCCAATACCAGGTGAATCAAAATCATTCATTATAGCAAGCAGGGAGCAGGTTTTCGAACCCTCTAGCCTGAAGTCCAGCACGCTATGGACTGTACCCAAATGTATTAATTGGGGTTGGGGCCAATTGTGGCTAAAAGCACTTTATACATTGGAATCTTTAACATTTGGAAAGGGGAAAAAGTAAAATTACTAGTTTTTCACAAGCGTAGCAGGATGGGCTATTTTCTGAACAATAGACTTTTCAACCTTTTCTAAATAATTGTCTAATAGCTGAGCTAGGTGTGAACACACCCACCCCTCCCCAACTTGAGCTAGGTGTGAACCCCCTCCCTCCTCCCCACCTTGCAACAAATCATTTTCAGGACTATCTGGAATAAGCAACGGAGATGCACAACAGGTTTCTAATTAGAGGCTATTCTCCACAACGTGTGGATGAAGCTCTTAACCGTTTATGAATAGGGGGCAGCATTTTCACTTTGGATGAATTGCGTGCCCATAGTGAACTGCCTCCTACTCTGTCCTAGATGCTAATATATGCATATTATTATCACGATTGGATAAAAAACACTCTGAAGTTTCTAAAACTGTTTGAATTATGCCTGAGGAAAACAGAACTCATAGGGCAGGCAAACTTCCAAACAGGAAGTGGAAATTCTGCGGCTGGTTGATTTTCATCTCATCGCCTATTCACATCCAAATAAGATATGGATCTGTTCGTACTTCCTACGCCTTCCACTAGATGTCAACAGTCAGTAGAACGTGGAATGAAGCCTCTAGTGTGATTTGGGACCGGATGGGAGGGGAATGAGTCACTGGTCTGGCAGAATGCCAGTTCCTGGTTATGCGCAGTAGTCATTATATCGCCAGCGTCCCATTAATCTGTAGACAAAAAATAATGCTCCGGTTGGAACGTTATTGGAAATATATGAAAATAACATCCTGAAGATTGATTCTCTACTTAGTTTGACCAGTTTATTTGACCTGGAATATAACTTTTTGAAGTTTTGGTCCGAGTTCGCCTGGACCAACCCCATAGAAAACATCACTGCTTTCGAGGAGATCTGCATGGAGGAATGGGCCAAAATACCAGCAACAGTGTGTGAAAACCTTGTGAAGACTTACAGAAAACGTTTGACCTCTGTCATTGCCGACAAAGGGTATATAACAAAGTATTGAGATAAACTTTTGTTATTGACCAAATACTTCTTTTCCACCATAATTTGCAAATAAATTCCTTAAAAATCCTACAATGTGATTTTCTGGATTTTTTTTTCTTCAAATTTTGTCTGTCATAGTTGAAGTGTACCTATGATGAAAATGACAGGCCTCTCTCATCTTTTTAAGTGGGAGAACTTGCACAATTGGTGTGTAACATGATGTCATATGAGTGTCATCTGATGAGGATTTACAGACGTGTGTAAACTTATTATGGCTGAAATCCCGTTAATGGGATCGATTTGACAACAGCCAGTGAAAGTTCAGGGCGCCAAATTCAAACAGAAATCTCACAATTAAAATTCCTCAAACATACAAGGATTATACACCATTTTAAAGATAAACTTGTTGTTAATCCCACCACAGTGTCCGAATTCAAAAAGGTTTATGACGAAAGCATACCATGCAATTATGTTAGGTCAGTGGCTAGTCACAGAAAAACAGCCATTTTTCCCAGCCAAAGATAGTCACAAAAGCAGAATTAGAGATAAAATTAATCAATAACCTTTGATGATCGTCATCAGATGGCACTCATAGGACTTCATTTTACACAATACATGTATGTTTTGTTAAAAAAAGTTCATATTTACATCCCAAAATCTCAGTTTACATTGGCGCGTTATGTTCAGTAATGTTTTGCTTCCAAAACAAACAATGATTTTACAGGGAGCCACAGAGAGCCAGAAATACTCATCCTAAATGTTGATGAAAATACAAGTGTTATACATGGAATTAAAAATATACTTCTCCTTAAATAAATAAATATACTTGAAAATCTACAGACCTCAAATTTCACACTTCATGGTTGGATTTCTTCTCATGTTTTTACCCACCATATGAGTTCTGTTATACTCACAGACATCATTCAAACAGTTTTAGCAACTTCAGAGTGTTGTCCATCCAAATCTACTATGCATATCTTAGTTTCTGGGCCTGAGTAGCAGGCAGTTTACTCTGGGCACCCTTTTCATCCGAACGTGAAAATAGCGCCCCCCAGCTGTAAGAAGTTAATACGTTTTATGTGCACACTTCATTTTAATATTTATGAAATGCATATTGTTATATTTGGTAGCACTTATTTGTTTTTCCTTCGCCCCCAACTCCTTTTTTGGATCGGATGTGGTGTGTCTAGGTCTACATAAGGGTGCTAGCTAAAAACGTTCAAACTAAAATAATGTAACTAAAAAGAAAGCACACATTTTAATTCCCAAACTCTAAAAGTAATTGTAAAGGTAGATACAAATTATTTGTGACTTTGTGGTTACAATAATATATGTAGTCCAACATGCAAATTATTTTTATTGGCAGGACAATAGACTTTTTATAGCCCGGCTACTGTTGTGAAAATCCCTCAATTTGCAATGTATTCGATGCTTAACTTCTTGGCGCTACCATCCCGTTAGCGGGATCATTTTCGTCAGCAACCGCTGAATAGCATAGCGCAACAGTCAAATAATATTACTAAAAAATATTAATATTCATGATATCACAAGTGCAATATTGCAAAACACAGTTTAGCCTTTTGTTAATCCACCTGCCGTCTCTTATGCTTTACAGCGAAAGCAATCCAAGTGTTTGTGTACATTTATCGATAGCATAACATCATGTACACTGAGCATCAGGAAGCTTGGTCACGAAAATTAGAAAAGCAATGAAATTAATTGTTTAATTTTGATGATCTTCGGATGTTTTCACTCATGAGACTCGCAGTTACATAAAAAATGTTTCCTTTTGTTCCATAAAGATTATTTTTATACCTAAAATACCTCCGAAATCCACAGGAAAGAGCGGTCACGACAACGCAGACAAAAGTTCAAAATAATATCCATAATGTCCACAGAAACATGTCAAACCTTTTTTATAATCAACCCTCAGGTTATTTTTAAAATATCTATTTGAAAATATATCAACCGGGTATGTAGGTTTTTCAAAAGGACCGGGAGGAACAATGGCCGCTTTATTCTGTAGCGCAAAACTCACTCTGAGAGCCCCCACCCATCCACTTACGCAGTGTGATCTTTCACTCTCATTTTTAAAAATAAAAGCCTGAAACTATGTCTAAAGACTGTTGACACCTTAGGGAAGCCATAGAAAAAGGAATCTGGTTGATATCCCTTGAAATGGAGGATAGGCATGCATAGGAACAGAGAGGTTTCAAAATAGTTATGTTATACTCACAGACAATATTTTTACAGTTTTGGAAACTTTAGAGTGTTTTCTATCCTAATCTAACAATTATATGCATATTCTAGTTTCTGGGGCTGAGAAATAGGCAGTTTCAAATGGGTATGTTTTTTAGGCAAAAACGAAAATACTGCCCCCTACACTCAAAAGGTTAAGGATCGTAATGAATTACGATGGGAATAATTATCACTGATTTACAGAAATAGTAGAACAAAGTTGTCTGATGAAGGCAACCAATTTCGAATCCTTCAATCCTGTAGCCTACTCTCGACCATCATGTTGTACATCACCATATTTTCCATTCCATCCTAATGGAAACCCTCAGGGTTTCGTTTTTTTCTTCTTCGAATAGAAACCCCATAATATTAATCAAATGAATTAAGACAAGTTTCTTAAAATCAATCTCATATACTAAGTGATTACAAAAAAGGATTTAAAATTCTCTGGTAATGCCAATACGGACAGAATACGATCAAATTCTTCTCAAAGATGCCCTCTGGTGGCCAAACTAGCAATAACTTGCAGTAACATAAAAAATGGAATTAAATGACATGCCACAGAATGCTGCGGCATCAGGCAAGGTGTGCTGCCCTATAACATAACTTTTAAAGGAGGAACCACTGTACTGTGATATTGAGTGATATGTGATATGCAATACCAAAATGATCCCGCTAACGGGATGGGTGCGTCAAGAAGTTAACCAACAATGCAACAATGCAGTTTTAAGAAAATACCCCCCAAAAAGTAAGAGATAAGTGTTAGATAAGAAAAACAAGTATTTAAAGAGCAGCAGTAAAGAACAATAGCTGAGTCTTCATTTGAATTTCTAGTCTAAAAGGTTGGGGAGGTCATACAGTGGATAGACTTTGGAATATAGGTATAAAACAAACACAAGATGACTTGATAAAATATAGAATCTATACTTTAATACCAAACACAACAAATAATACATTCATCAATGGTTGATGTGTACCTATGATAGAAATTACAGACCTCTACATGCTTTGTAAGTGGGAAAACCTGCAAAATCGGCAGTGTATCAAATATTTGTTCCTCCCACTATGTCATGCAATAAAATGCTAATTAATTACTTAAAAATCATACAATGTGATTTTCTGGATTTTTGTTTTTAGATTCTGTCTCTCACAGTTGAAGTGTACCTATGATTTAAAAGAAATACAGACCTCTACATGCTTTGTAAGTAGGAAAACATGCAAAATCGGCAGTGTATCAAATCCTAGTCACTGGACTTCATAACTGTGGAAGGCAGTCTACAGGAGGAGCACAGACAAAGAACATCTGTCATATAACTGATCAGGATGCAGAGAGAACATCTCAGTGGACGAGCTACCTAGCTCACCTTCAGAAGGTGTAATGGGAGGCACATGTAGGATAAGAAGGTACCTCACCTGAAGATCAGCCAAGAGCTGCAGAAACGGCTGTTTGTTGGTAATTTATTATTATTTTAAACTTGCTACTTACACTTGCTTACCATATTTAAATGTTGAGGAAGTTTGGAGAATGACAAGGTCTATAATCATTCTATTGTCTATTTTTGCATAAATAACTCATTGTCAATTGTATTGTATGCTGTGCACATTTCAATTTAAAGGACACTAATCCATCACATGAACAATGAAATATTACAACATGACGATATGTGAAATGTAATTATTTTTCGTATCTCGTGACCCAGACCAAAACAGTGTAAGATCCTTTTATGTTTGTCTTGTCCGTTATCAGTCAGTTGGCTTCAGGTATGCTCCTCTAAAGAGTGCAGCACATGGATTTACAACCAGAGGTCCAAACCACTGAGCATGTTGAGAGCAATGATGTCACATGATGATGTCACATAAACAATGCATATTGTATGTATATCAGTGGAGGCTGTTGAGGGGAGGACGGCTCATAGTAATGGCTGGAATGGAGACAATGGAAAGGTATCAACCACATGGAATCCATGTTTGATATCATTCTATTCACTCCATTCCAGCCATTATTATGTGCCGTCCTCCCCTCAACAGCCTCCACTGATGTATATGATGGGATTAAAAGGTTTGACGAGCAGAATAGGAATACACATCAAATTAACACAATCTGTATATGCTCAGATCATTTTAAGGACAGGTGAAGGATTTTAGTCATAAGCTTAATTTACAGGAGAAATTAACATACAGGAGACATTTATTAGTGTTTTGATGTCTAAAAGGTTAGACACTATTTCAAGCAGAAACTGGATAAATCCCTGCTGACTTGGTCTCTACTGAGGTTTTTGTACAGTGTTTGTAGGTTTCAATGTGGGCCTCACAGTGCAGTAGTACAGAGCAGAGTCTGTCACTTCAGCAGAGGAGATCTCCAGATTCAAATGTTTTTTCTCTTCATTGAGTTTGACAGATATTTGAGTGTTCAGAGGATCTGTTTTCTTTATAAACACTGTACCTGAGATGTACAGGAGGAAACCTGGCCTTTGTTGTGTCTTGGTAAATCAATGTTTACATTAATTGTAGGAACAGTTTGAACCCCTGCTGTCTCTGACTCCACGCCCACCCCGCCCGGCTAAATGTGTGAAAGTTAGTGAAAAAGTTAATGATCCATCATGTATGACATTCCTGGGAGTGTGATAAACTTACATTTTGTGTTACCATATCATCTTTGTATGTTGTCTATAGTTATGTACTTGAAAATGTATCAATTGACCAATTCAGCACATTTGGCCAGACTTATACTTTTTCTTTTTTAAATATTGTGCAGAATTGCAATGCTTCACTGGATCAATCTGAAACTTTGCATACTCACTTCTGCCATCTAGTGGACACCTACTGTATATTCTAAACTCAGCAAAAAAGAAACTTCCTTTTTCAGGGCACTGTCTTTCAAAGATAATTCGTAAAAATCAAAATAACTTCACAGATCTTCATTGTAAAGGGTTTGAACACTCTTTCCCATGCATGTTCAATTAACCATAAACAATGAATGAACATGCACCTGTGGAACAGTCGTTAAGATACTAACAGCTTACAGATGTTAGGCAATTAAGATCACAGTTATGACAACTTTCTACTGAATCTGAAAAACACCAAACACCAAAAGAAAGATGCCCAGGGTCCCTGCTCATCTGCGTAAACGTGCCCGTAGGCATGCTGCAAGGAGGCATGAGGACTGCAGATGTGGCCAGGGCAATACATTTTCCGTAACTGTGAGATGCCTAAGTCAGCACTACAGGGAGACAGGATGGACAGCTGATCGTCCTCACAGTGGCATACCACGTGTAACAACACCTGCACTTGATCTGTACATCCGAACATCACACCTGCGGTACAGGTACAGGGTGGCAACATCAACTGCCCGAGTTACACCAGGAACGCACAATCCCTGCATCAGTGCTCAGACTATCTGCAAAAGGCTGAGAGAGGCTGGACTGAGGGCTTGTAGGCCTATTGTAAGGCCAGACCTCACCTACAACAACGTTGCCTATGGGCCAAACCCAACATCGCTGGACCAGAGAGGACTGGCAAAAAGTGATCTTCACTGACGGGTTGCGATTTTGTCTCACCAGGGGTTTCGGTCGGATTCAAATTTATTGTCAAAGGAATGAACGTTACACTGAGGCCTGTACTCTGGAGCGGGATCAATTTGGAGGTGGAGGGTCGTTCATGGTCTGGGGTGGTGTGTCACAGTGTCATCGGACTGAGCTTATTGTCATTGCTAACAATCTCAACGCTGTGCTTTACAGGGAAGACATACATCCTCCGCCATACTGCTCGTTCTGTGCGTGATTTCCTGCAAGACAGGAATGTCAGTGTTCTGCAATGGCCAGCGAAGAGCCCAGATATCAATCCCATTGAGCACGTCTGGGACCTGTTGGATCGTAGGGTGAGAGCTCCGGCCATTCCCCCCAGAAATTACCGGGAACTTGCAGGTGCATTGGTGGTAGAGTGGGGTAACATCTCACAGCAAGAACTGGCAAATCTGGTGCAGTCCATGAGGAGGAGATGCACTGCAGTACTTTAAGCAGCTGGTGGCCACACCAGATACTGACTCTCACTTTTGATTTTGACCACCCACCCCCTTGTTCAGGGACACAATATTACATTTTTGTTAGTCACATGTCTGTGGAACTTGTTTAGTTTATGTCTCAGTTAATGAATCTTGCTATGTTCATACAAATATTTACACATGTTAATTTTGCTGAAAATAAACTCAGCTGACAGTGAGTGGACATTTCTTTTTTTGCTGAGTTTCTTTCTCTTTAATTTCAAAGGTGATGGAACAAAAAATAAAGTTTTTCTCTTTGCATTAGCTTTTACCAGATCTAATTTGTTATGTTGTCCTACATTAATTTCGCATTTCCACTATTTCGAAGTGTTTCCTTTCAAATGATATCACTAATATGCATATCCTTCCTTCAGGTCGTGAGCTACAGGCAGTTAGATTTGGGTGTGCCATTTTAGGCGAAAATTGAAAAAACTGTTGGTATGTTACTTATGTACAGTATATCACAAAAGTGTGTACACCCCTCACATTTTTGTAAATATTTGAGTATATCTTTTCATGTGACAACACTGAAGAAATGACACGTTGCTACAATGTAAAGTAGTGAGTGTACAACTTGTATAACAGCGTCAATTTTCTGTCCTCTCAAAATAACTCAACACACAGCCATTGATGTCTAAACCGCTGGCAACAAGTGAATACACCACTAAGTGAGTACACACCTACTAGATCACCTGGTGATTTT
>NW_026284716.1:0-1708 GCF_023373465.1 Oncorhynchus keta | reverse complement strand
GCCATCTATAGTACAGTCTTACCTGGCAGAGACATTGTTCGTGAAGGAGACACAGTCTTACCTGGCAGAGACATTGGCAGTGAAGGAGTCACAGTCTTACCTGGCAGAGACATTGTTCGTGAAGGAGACACAGTCTTACCTGGCAGAGACATTGGCAGTGAAGGAGTCACAGTCTTACCTGGCAGAGACATTGTTCGTGAAGGAGACACAGTCTTACCTGGCAGAGACATTGGCAGTGAAGGAGACACAGTCTTACCTGGCAGAGACATTGGTAGTGAAGGAGACACAGTCTTACCTGGCAGAGACATTGGTAGTGAAGGAGATACAGTCTTACCTGGCAGAGACATTGGTAGTGAAGGAGACACAGTCTTACCTGGCAGAGACATTGGTAGTGAAGGAGATACAGTCTTACCTGGCAGAGACATTGGTAGTGAAGGAGATACAGTCTTACCTGGCAGAGACATTGGTAGTGAAGGAGACACAGTCTTACCTGGCAGAGACATTGGTAGTGAAGGAGATACAGTCTTACCTGGCAGAGACATTGGTAGTGAAGGAGATACAGTCTTACCTGGCAGAGACATTGGTAGTGAAGGAGACACAGTCTTACCTGGCAGAGACATTGGCAGTGAAGGAGACACAGTCTTACCTGGCAGAGACATTGTTCGTGAAGGTGACACAGTCTTACCTGGCAGAGACATTGGTAGTGAAGGAGACACAGTCTTACCTGGCAGAGACATTGGCAGTGAAGGAGTCAGTCTTACCTGGCAGAGACATCGGTAGTGAAGGAGTCACAGTCTTACCTGGCAGAGACATTGGTAGTGAAGGAGACACAGTCTTACCTGGCAGAGACATTGGTGGTGAAGGAGTCAGTCTTACCTGGCAGAGACATTGGTAGTGAAGGAGTCAGTCTTACCTGGCAGAGACATTGGTAGTGAAGGAGACACAGTCTTACCTGGCAGAGACATTGGTAGTGAAGGAGACAGTCTTACCTGGCAGAGACATTGGTAGTGACGGAGACAGTCTTACCTGGCAGAGACATTGGTAGTGAAGGAGACAGTCTTACCTGGCAGAGACATTGGTAGTGAAGGAGACACAGTCGTTGACAAAGGTTAGGGGCGTGGTCCCAGTGATGTCCTCCCATTGGGCAGGAGAGGTTCCGCCGGTGATGCTGCATAGCAACCTCAGGCAGGGGGTGGAATCTCCCTTGTAGCCATTGCTAACCCCCTCCCCTGACAAGGGCGGGACCGGGATCGTCATGGTGATGGGTTTGTGGAACTTCCTGCGTCGAGGTTCCACCGTCACTATGGGGCTGAATGTTGCCCGGTTACCAAGGATCTTCTTCACCATGTCATCAGGAGCCGGCTGAGCCTAGAACCAATCAGAATCGAAGTTCATCGAAGTTCATAATTCTCAGAACAGTTCAGGTACAGTATGATGGTTAACCTGTTCTCAGAACAGTTCAGGTACAGTGTGACGGTTAACCTGTTCTCAGAACAGTTCAGGTACAGTATGATGGTTAACCTGTTCTCAGAACAGTTCAGGTACAGTGTGATGGTTAACCTGTTCTCAGAACAGTTCAGGTACAGTATGATGGTTAACCTGTTCTCAGAACAGTTCAGGTACAGTGTGACGGTTAACCTGTTCTCAGAACAGTTCAGGTACAGTATGATGGTTAACCTGTTCTCAGAACAGTTCAGGTACAGTGTGA
>NW_026284715.1:0-5634 GCF_023373465.1 Oncorhynchus keta | reverse complement strand
CACCTTGGACAATGTGACAATTGGTCCCTCACCCAATCTTCATGCCTCAAAGTTTGTTATTGTTTCCCAATCATCAGCTACTTCTCTGATGAGTTTGTCTTGGAGGCTTACATGTGCACAGCAAGTCTGCACCAGCACATTACCATAACAACGTAGATAAGTGTTGATGGAATTTACGTGTTTAAATGAATGATTAGAATATTCCACCCTGAAACCATATAATTGTATGGAATTGATTAGAATCATAAAATTATTATGAATAATGTGTGTAGTTTTAGTCAGTAAAATTATAATAAATGATGTGTGTAGTATTAGTCAGAATATGGGTAAAACAACATATCTGTACAATATGTCTCTATAGTATCTTAAACACAGACTGTCTGAGCTAAATTTGGTGCCAACCTTGGCTAGGGGCCACTGAGAGATTTGGGAGAGGGCAGGGAGTACTTCTCACGGCCTCCGTAATCTTGGGGGAGGACAGGGAGTGCTTCTCACGGTCCCATAATCTTTGTCGGCTGGGTAATGATACAGTATGTGTTTGGGATACCTACTGTTTGTGTGGAAGTACGTGCGCCGCTATAAAATGGATGCCTTTGTATTGTGGACTTCAGAACGTTCTCGTGAATAAACATTTGACTATTGTAGGCTGGGCCTCTGTCTGTTTTCATTTCAACCAGTATCTTACAAATTCTGGGTTGCAGACTGAGTAGTTAATTGAAGTTCAGTTTATGAACATTGAGAACATAATTCTCTTAACAATAAGGTGGGATGAATCTCAGGATTTTTGAATCTTTTAGTCAAGCATTTGCCCTCAACATGGATCCTGTTTCTCTCTCTCTTCTGTGAGATGTATCTCACACTCTCTGAACCTTCTTGTGGTGCAGGAATGGTGGGATGTTTACAGTGACTCCTGCAGGCCTCAAGCTCTCGACCAAGAAGCCTTTGCCTACTAAAATCATATCTCCAGACATGAAGATCTTCTCAAACTCTGACTTCTGGACAATGGCTTTGTCTGACACAGATCCTGCATGCAGATCACGGCAGTATGTTATCACAGCATTAGGTGCAACTCCCAGGAGCAGCTTGATGGAGTTCATTGAACGGTACACAGAGAATATTTGCTTCTGCAGATCCATCTGACTTGGAGTAGCAACTTCAACGTCAGTACTGTCAATGACCATTCTGAAGTTTTTGCTGGAACCCTGAAAAAACACAGGCAAGCACGTTAGGTTCTTCTGACTTGGAACAGTCTTCATGATGCTATTGAAAAAAGCTTGTGGATCATGTGAATGAAAGTGATGGTAACATTGCTGACAGTGTTTGCACAACACCTGAGCCAGGTGCAAGTTGGTGGAACAGTGACGCAACTTCATAAGCGCCATAAACCCTTAATCCTCAAATGGTTGCACCTCGACCCTCTACTTGGTAAAGTAGACAACGCAGTCCTTGCAACATTCCAGGTATTCAACAACGATGTTGGACATGCCTTTGTCTGGAAGTACTTCATCAGTCAGCTGTGATGCTAAATACCTGTTGCGGGTATACAGCTGATTCTCATGTAGAACATTGAACTGCGTTCATTTTTCCTCAAGATGCAACACAGTGAGAACATTTTGCAACTATGAAGACCGCAGCCTCCTACATCCTTCAGCGGCCAAGGAACCTGGAACTTTTTCTGCCGTGGTTGATGTTTCTGGATCCTCCTCTTCTGCCATGGTGGATGAGTTACCTTTTCTGGTAAATACATGGCCATTTTTCTTTCCCAAAGAAAATGTCGGCTGCAAACCCACCTGTTGACACTGGGTTTCAGTTCACCTGTATGAAAGACAAAAGTAAATATTACTAGCTTGCTTGATTACTAAAATGGGAACATCTACAGTTGAAGTCGGAATTTACATACACCTTAGCCAAATACATTTCAACTCAGTTGTTCACAATTCCTGACATTTAATCCTAGTAAAATTGCCTGTCTTAGGTCAGTTAGGATCACCACTTTATTTTAAGAATGTGAAATGTCAGAACAATAGTAAAGAGTGATTAATTTCAGCTTTTATTTCTTTCATCACATTCCCAGTGGGTCAGAAGTTTACATACACAGAATTCGTATTTATTAGCATTGCCTTTAAATTGTTTAACTTGGGTCAAATGTTATTGGGTAGACTTTTGGCCCATTCCTCCTGACAGAGCGGGGTGAACAGGCAGTGGCTCGGGTGGTTGTTGTCCTTGATGATCTTTATGGCCTTCCTGAGACATCGGGTGGTGTAGGTGTCCTGTAGGGCAGGTAGTTTGCCCCCGGTGATGCGTTGTGCAGACCTCACTACCCTCTGGAGAGCCTTAAGGTTGTGGCCAGAGCAGTTGCCATACCAGGCGGTGATACAGCCTGACAGGATGCTCTCGATTGTGCATCTGTAGAAGTTTTTGGTGACCAGACAAATTTCTTCAGCCTCCTGAGGTTGAGGCGCTGCTGCACCTTCTTCAAAACACTGTCTGTGTGGATGGACCAATTCAGTTTGTCCGTGATGTGTACGCCGAGGAACTTGAAACTTACCACCCTCTCCACTACTGTCCCGTCGGTGTGGATGGGGGGGTGCTCCCTCTGCTGTTTCCTGAAGTCCACAATCATCTATTTTGTTTTGTTGACGTTGAGTGTTAGGTTATTTTTCTGACACCACACTCCGAGGGCCCTCACCTCCTCCCTGTAGGCCGTCTCGTCGTTGTTGGTAATCAAGCCTTCCACTGTAGTGTCGTCCGCAAACTTGATGATTAAGTTGGAGGCGTGTATGGCCATGCAGTAGTGGGTGAACAGGCAGTACAGGAGAGGGCTCAGAACACACCCTTGTGGGGCCCCAGTGTTGAGGATCAGCGGGGTGGAGATGTTGTTACCTACCCTCACCACCTGGGGCGGCCCGTCAGGATGTCCAGTACCCAGTTGCACAGGGCGGGGTCGAGACCCAGGGTCTCAGGGTGATATGGTCCTTGACTATTCTCTCAAAGCACTTCATGATGACGGAAGTGATTGCTACGGGGCAGTAGTCGTTTATCTCAGTTACCTTGGCTTTCTTAGGAACAGGAACAATGGTGGCCCTCTTGAAGCATGTTGGAACAGCAGACTGGGATAAGGATTGATTGAATATGTCCGTAAACACACCAGCTGGTCTGCATTTTAGTTTCTTTGTGATGTGGATGCCAAGGAACTTGAAGCTCTCAACCTGCTCCACTACATCTCCGTCGATAAGAATGGGGGCATGCTCGGTCCTCCTTTTCCTCTAGTCCACGATCATCTCCTTTGTCTTGATCACGTTGAGGGAGAGTTTGTTGTCCTTGCACCACACGGTCAGGTCTCTGACCACCTCATTATAGGCTGTCTCATCATTGTCGGTGATCAGGCCTACCACTGTTGTTATCGGCAAACCTAATGATGTTGTTGGAGTTGTGCCTGACCGTGCAGTCATGAGTAAACAGGGAGTACAGGAGGGACTGAGCACGCACACCTGAGGGCCCCCGTGTTGATGATCAGTGTGGCGGATGTGTTGTTAACTACCCTTACCACCTGGGGCGGCCCGTCAGGAAGTCCAGGATCCAGTTATAGAGGGAGGTGTTTAGTCCCCGGGTCCTTAACCTCTCTGGTATATTTGGGACAGTAGCGTCCCACCCCGCAACAGCCAGTGAAAGTGCAGGGCGCCAAATTCGAAACAACAAAAATCTCATAATTAAAATTCCTCAAGCATATGTTCAGTAGTTCCAAAAACATCCGGTGATTTTGCAGAGAGCCACATCAATTCACAGTATTAAACATTGATAAAAGATACAACTATTATACATGGAACTTTAGATAAACTTCTCCTTCACAAATTACAGTCTATATATGCCTCATCTACACAAGGAGCCCTTCTAGGGGGAGGTAACCTACTGAACAAAAATATAAACGCAACATGCAACAATGAACTATTTTACTGATTTAAAGTTCATATAAAGATATCTGTCAATTTAAATAAATTCTTTAGGTCCTAATCTATGGATTTCATGACTGGGCAGGGGAGCAGCCCAAAAAAGGCTGCTTTTAGAGACGGAAACATTCCTCAGTTTCATCAGCTGTCCGGGTGGCTGGTCTCAGACAATCCTACAGGTGAAGAAGTCGGATGTGAATGACCTTGGACATGAATGACCTTGGACATGAATTCTCTAAAATGACATTAAAATGACCAATTGCCTGCCCCTCAAAACTTGAGACATCTGTGACATTGTGTTGTGACAAAACTGCACATTTTAAAGTGGCCTTTTATTGGCCCTAGCATGAGTGGCACCTGTGTAATAATCATTCTGCTTAATCAGCTTCTTGATATACCACACCCGTGGATGGATTATCTTATCAAATGAGAAATGCTACGAACAGGGATGTAAAACAAATTTGTGCACAAAATTTGAGAGAAATTTGCTTTTTTGAATGTACGGAAATGTTCTTATATCATTTATTGCATCTCATGAAACATGGGCCCGACACTTTACTTGTTGCATTATTTTTCTTTAGTATCTATATAAAAAAGATAGGTAATTGGCTCAACTTCCTTAGGTTCTAACCAGTTCTCACAGCCTTTATGTCTAAGATAGTGGAGACAGGAAGTCTGAAGTTATCTCCACTCTGCGGTCCCTTGTTTATTATTTTGCCATGACGACCTTGTCGCAGACACAACCCACTTTTTAGCCCACTTTTTAGAAGAAAGATATTTATTTTGTCTACATATTTAATTTAACCTCTTAACTTAGAAATCAAATTAGTTTAGAATGGTAAAGGACATATATAAACTGTTTGTCATAAAATATGGTGTCAGGCTCTATGTAATTCTGCACTTCCTGCACAGAAAGGCTACTCAATTACAGTAACGAATGATTTGAAATGACTTATTTCCAAGACTGATCTTAACACCCACCATGGACGCCCAATAGATTTGCCTGATATCAGACAAATTAAAGGAAAAGAAAACCTACACAACTCAGGCAAGAGAGTGCAAATAAACGTGGCACAAACCAAACAGGTGAGACAAGAGGATGGTGCAACACATCCTGACCTACGTGGATGACACCAATCAAGGCAAGCAACACGCGAAGAGAACCAACCTTGAAATCCAAAACAAAATCCAAAAGGAAATTGAACCGAACCCCAAAGCGTATAACAAGAGGATGTTTAAGAACATATATTGAACATTTTATTTCAAAACAGTGAAACTGTTGTAATATTGGGATGTGCAACTTCAGACACACTCTCTGGTGAATAAAATCATGTTTTTATTCATTAAAAAAAGAAAACATAAGCATTTCCTGGCAGTGACTTTTCTACCCAAACCAAAGTGTGGTTAAAGATTAAAGACTGCAGCACCGGAAGCAGTTAAAGGTTATACATTTCTACCTCAATCACATACTGTATCAGCAGTAATAAAGGAATGAAAATCAACTGGAGAAACTGGCTGGTAGATCTCCTAGTTTTATGATTCGTTTGTGGTCCCATTAGCAAAATATTCACATTATCAGTCTTTCTCAAGTCAGTTGTTGTGAACTATATGTTTGTTATATTTCCTTTTCCATCCTGTGTTTTCTGCTTGGTCGTTTACCGTTGATATGTTCTAGGCTACTATGAGA